>NW_007729313.1:45325-93898 GCF_000696425.1 Galeopterus variegatus
GGGGGGGGGGGGCGCGGGGCGGGCTGCCGCCAGCGCAGCTCCGCGCAGCGTCTCTCCCGGGGGTGCGCCCCCGCGCCGGGGACTCAGCGCCCGGGCCCGGGAGGCCGGCCTGGGACCGGTGCGGAGGCCGGCTCTCGCGAGGTGAGGAAGGAACGCAGCAGCAGCAGCAGCAGGAGGAGGAGAAGGAGGGAGGGCCGGAGCGGCCCCCGCCCAGCCGGAGCCCGGCGGGAGGGCGAGCAAAGCCTCCTCCCCCGCCCGGCGCCGCTCTCCCCGCGCTCTCCCCGCCCTCTCCCCACGCCTTCCGCTTTCACCTAGGGCCGTAGGTGCGGCGCGGAGGCCGGGCAGGAGCTGGCGCCGGCCGGAGCCGAGCCGGGAGGAGCGAGCGGGGAGGAGAAGCAGGCGCCCAGCCGCCCAGCGCCCGCTCGGAGCCCTGCGCGCCCCGGGTTCCGCCGCCGGCAACTGCGAGGAGGCGTCATGTAGCAGCAGCAGCAGCAAACCCACCTCGGATTTTCAACTCTTTTTTTTTTTTTTGGTGGGGCTGGGGGCGCGGCAACATCGTACCTCCACTCCCCTTTTCGTACCCACTCCCATTTGCAAGCTGCATCTGCCGCACTAAAAAAAAAAAAAAAAAAAAAAAAAAAAAAAAAAAAAATCAAGGGCTTCGGGGGAAGGAGGGGGCTCGTAAATCAGAGTTGGACCTGCAGTGCCCCCGACACCTAGAGGGCAACCATGACCGACGAGAGCTCCGACGTTCCCAGGGAGTTGATAGGTAAGGTTCTTGCGGTTGTTAATTTTCCATCTTCCTCTGCGTGCCCCGCACCTCCACCTCCCATCCCTTCCCTGCCTTTCTCAGGTCCCGCCAAGTCTCGGCGCCCTTTAGGTGGTAGTGGTGTTGGGCAGGGTCGCTGGGGGGCGCCGGGAAGTTTGCTCCCATCGGACCTCCTGAAGAGCCAAGACTGGAGAGGGAAAGCGTGGGGAGGAATGGGGAACCCCTGGAGGGGTCTCCGCTGGTTCAGGCGCCTCCTCCCGCCCTGACTTGGGGGTCCAGGTTGGCGGGAGAGGGGTGCGGGCTGCCTCAGTCTTGGGACTGCTGCAAGTGTGGGGCTCCCAGCCCACTGCCCTAAACTCGGGAAAAGTCCGGGAAAGCCTGGTAGAAGGACAGTTGGCGAGCGCACAGTAGGTCGTCCCCGGCACGTGTCAGTCATCCTCCAGAAAAGGCCTTACAGGAGTTGCCCCTCTGACATACAGACTTGGGGGAGGGGGCGCTAATCTCCTATAATGACTGGGCCTGGCAAGGCGTGGCTTGGTGTAGCGAGCTGGGAACGAAAGGGTTACAGGGCTGACGCAAACTCGGGCCAGGAAATTGAGGGTTAATGATAAAAGCTTTATTTTAATAATGATTAACTTACAAATCCTCCCTACCCCGGATCTTGTAGGGAACCAGTGTGAGGTACCCCGTGCAAGGTGACCCATTGTTTGAGTCCCTTGAGGTTTTTCTTGATGGGGGGAGAGGGGGGCTGAATTTTAAGTCTTGGGACTTAATTATCTGGAGGGTTAAAATGGCAGAGCTAAAATAGGATGGGGGAGTGTTCTGAAAACCTAACATTTAAGCTTGTGTGTGCGCGTGCGTGTGTGGTGTTGTATTGTGACAAGGTATGTGTGTCTGCGTGCGGGTGTGTTTTGAGCCCCAGTGACCTATATTCCCTACTGTACCATCCTTGGTACACTGCACAGCCTGCAGTTCAGAAAGACGATGTTTAATCGGTGCTGACAAGAGGAAGTTCTAATCACCCATTTATCTCCATATGTGGAATCTGCCCCTCTGTTGATCGTTTTAGCTATAGTACTCAGAGGAATTTGTGTGTGTCCTTCCATAAGTGATTGTTAACTCAGCAGGTAAAACTTGATGGAAAGAAACTGTTGCTAGGTTTGTATGGCAGCCTCTGCTTTCGTTGAATTAAATACCAAAAACGTGACCCTTTACCAGAATTTAGAGTCTGAAGTTAGTCACACACAATCACACGAACTCCTGGCCCTCTCCTTCTCCAACCCTGTGGAATCTGCTCCTGAGATAATCAGCCTTTGCTGGAGTGAGTGACCCGTCCTGGTCTAGGAGGCTGAGACCTTTCCAACATCCCACCAGAAAAAAGAAACTAATGCCAGAGGCTCTGTGGTTGCCCGCAGAGGCCCTGAGTTTAGGGGAGGGCTTGCCTGGCTGGTCAGAGGGTAAGGATAATTAAAGAGGATGGCAGACTTTTCATTTGTGTTAATGAGTTGTCCTTGAGCTTGGTAATGGGACGTTTAGGTGATCACTTAGGCCTGAAAAAGGGTGAGAGATGGAGTGGAAATAAGGTATCTGGTTGATATTGATGGTTCTCAAAGTAAATATTTTGGCATATTTTAAAAGGTAAATTTGATCCTTATGTTGAAATGCAATTTTTGTGTTTATTGAGTATTGCCTATCTCATACATCTCTCAACTGAGTGACACACACTTTTGTTATATGCCTGATAAGATTTTTCTGGGCCTTTAAAGGTCTAGTTAGGCTGGGATAGCGGAGATCCTGCACCTGCTTTCCTCTCTAATTTCAGGTGCTCACAAGAGTTCTGCTCTGATCAATTCAGAACGGCGACCATGTGAACATCTCAATGTAATCCTTATGTTAATCCCCCAAGGCATTTAAAAACTGTATCTTTGTGATTATTAAAATAATACAGGCTTTTTGTAGAGAAATTTAAAAGCAGAGAAGAATAAGAAGGCTATATGTCATCGGTATGAACACTGAGAGATAACTACTTTTAATCTTTTGGGATGTGACTTCCCAGTCTCTTTCCATGTGGGTATATTCTTAAGTCAATTTCAGATGCCCATTTCCCACAATTCTTTTTTAGGGAAATGAGGAGTTGCTTGTACTTGTTTCGAATTCTAAGACAGGAGCTGCATGGAGAACTCCCAGTGCAGTGAGCTCCCCCACATGTTCCCTTGCCCCAAACATTCCACCTCATTGCTGTTCCTTGAACAGGCTATGCTTTCTTATGTTTGCATGCCATTCTCTATGCTAACAATGCCCCTCTCTCCCCTTCTTTACTCTTACCTAACTCATTGGCTCTAAACCTTCATGATGGTGTGTTCTCAATAAGAAAATTTTGATCACCCCTTAATAAACATATATTTATTTGTTAAACTCTGTAGCATACTTCATTGAGTGTGTGTAATCTAAAACAAACAAGCACACATTGCCAGTAGAAGCAAAAATTCTATTTTCTTTGTGCATCTCAGTGAATTGTATTGTACACTTTGGAAACCAGTGGTCTATTTCTTACACTTTCAAGATTCAGCTCAGGGATTCCCTCCTCCCTGAAACCCTCACGTGCTTCCTAATCTATGATTCCATGTACTGTGTACAGATTTGTTAACGGCATCCCTCCGTGGCCTCCACTAGATTGTATACTCCTGTGAAAGGCAGCATTCACCCCTATCCAGCACCTAGTTGAGTACCTGGCACACAGAGATACTCCCATATCTGAATAAACCAAAATGATTATAATACCAAATACAGAGTTATGGGAGCCTAAAGGAGTGAACTATATTTTGAAGGATAAGTAGAACATAATCTAGAGGCGAATAGGGAAAGGGAATCCCAGGAAAGAGTATTATATAAAAAATCCTGGGGGTATGAAAGATGAAGATGTTATTGCTGATTGATCCTTAGCTAAGTGCTGAGAAATTAAGCTGAAAAAGTTTGAATGGCATGCTATGAAGTTTCAGTTCATTCAGAAATGACTGTGACTCACACCAGCAGCGATGTGATCAGACTTGTGGTTTTGCAGGGGTCACTGCAGTTGTTATGGAGTTGACGGTGGGCTGATAGGTTGGAGGCCATGGACTTAGTCTTGGTGAGAGATTCTGAGGCCCTTAATGCAGAGTCATGCCCATGGGGACAGGAGGTAGATTTTTTTTTTTTCTCCTTTTTGTCTCTTTTTTACTGACCGGCAATGGATCGCAACCCTCAGTGTCGCGCCCGTACTGGACTGGGACCAGCAACGGTCTCCTTTTTGTCTCTTTTTTACTGACCGGCAATGGATCGCAACCCTCAGTGTGGCGCCCGTACTGGACCGGGACCAGCAACGGGATCGCAACCCTTGGCGCTGCTCCCACACCTCGCTCAGCCAGTGAGAGGCCAGTCTGTATGTGGGATCCGAACCCTCGGCGGGAGCGCCGCCGTGCTCCCAAGCGGCGCACTGTAGCAGTGTGCCACCGGGCCGGCCCCAAGGAGGTAGATCTTAGGAGACTTGCTGACTGACTACCTACCTGAGAGAAAGAAGTTAGATATAAGCAAGGTTTCTAGCTTCATTAGTGTCCAGAGGAGGAGATTTGGGATGTATTCAGTTTAGGATACTCAAGGGAGTGGTAGGAAAACTTTCCCACCACCACCTGAATTTTCAAGTCTCCTTTCCTGATTCCTCCTTTTCCATTGCCTTTGACCACCCTTTGGGGTGCTGTGCTGTGATGATTTTGGAAGGCCAGATGGCTGGGAGTGCCCTTCTCTGGCTGAACCGTTTGGTCCAGTTCTGTTTCTTTGCCATATTTCCCGACCTTCATTTCAAGGCACTTGAACATGATCATACTGTATTTGTATGGCATTGTGGTGAACCTAGAGGCTGCTGGGGGCCAGAGGTAACCATCCAAGGGCTGAGGGAGTTATGATTCCTATCGTGTTATGTATGGTCTTTGCAATATAGTGCTCCGTTATACTGCCCTATTGCTCTATTTTTTTGTTTGTGTATCCTGTTTTCCCAGAAAGATTATGTCATGCCTTGCATGGGCTACTATTTTGCCATATGCTTTTTTTTATATTTGCCTCAGCATCTGAGCACACAGTACAAGGCACAATGCAGGTGTTCATTAAATACCTGATGGCTGATAACTATCAGGCCTGTTAAACAAGTAAATAAAAAAAGACAACAACAATAAAAACAACCAAACACACTTCTCAAAATATTCCCTCCTCCCCAGTGCCCCTTTAAATTAATAAAGGAATAATGCAGCTATTTCCTTCTTTCAGAAAGCATAAAGGATGTTATTGGCAGAAAGATAAAAATTGCAGTGAAGAAGAAAATAAAGTTGGAAGTTAAGGGAGACAAAGTAGAAAACAAAGTGCTGGTAAGTTTTACTATTTATTTTCATTAAAATGTTTAGAAGTGAAAGTGTCTTCTCTCCATCACTTTGATTGCTCAGTTTTCATGCAGCACTAGTTCTGGTATTTTATATTTTGTTTAAAAGATCTGATGACCATTTTGTCTTAGATTAATTGAAATATTCTTTGTTGAAAGTTATGTCACTTATATTTAGGTCATCTCCTAGACCCTATTTTCATATTATTCAAAGTTTTATTTTAAGTGGAACTTATTATCTTTGATGTTGTGGCTGATTATATAACTTTATTTATAAGGTCTTATGGAGGAGTTTAAAAAATTCATTTCATATTTGTTTACTTATCTAATTAAATTTTCTGAAAGGTTATATCTGAGTCCATCTAAGGGATGATGGCCTGAGAATGAACAAAAGCATTTGTCATTTTAAGTATGTTTTTGGTGTTTTGGAGGGAAGTGCTTGCTGGAGGCTGTATCTGCTAGTGCTGGGATTGGACTTGGAGTTCCCTCCAGTCTGTGAGAGGAGTTGCTGGGGGCTAATGGATTGGACCGTGCTGGGCACAAGTTCTCAGGGAGTCATAAATGACCGAGTTGTACCTTTTCAAAGGTGAAAAGTATTTTGCGGTATTTTAATGGTTTCTAGATTGAAATTGTGACAAACCTAAATTTAAGCTTTGGTGGAGAGAATATTTTGTTGGACAGAATATTCTGTTTAACTTTTTATCATGGAAAACTTCAAATGTATGCCAAAATAGAGAATAGTATATTGAACCCTGTGTATTTGTCATCCAGTTTCAACAATTTTGGTGTTTTGCTAGTATTTGTCTTATCTGTCCCCCCCCCCCCCCCCTTTTTGATTGAAATTGTGACAAACCTAAATTTAAGCTTTGGTGGAGAGAATATTTTGTTGGACAGAATATTCTGTTTAACTTTTTATCATGGAAAACTTCAAATGTATGCCAAAATAGAGAATAGTATATTGAACCCTGTGTATTTGTCATCCAGTTTCAACAATTTTGGTGTTTTGCTAGTATTTGTCTTATCTGTCCCCCCCCCCCACCATTTTCTTTTTCTTGGAGTGTTTTAAAAACAAATCTCAAGCATATATCATTGAAAGAGAATATCTTTAATATTCCCTTTCTTCAGCTGAAGTTGCCACAGGATTTGAAGTGTCTTTCTGATAACTGTCTTGAGAATCTTTTAAAATAACTCCAGGATATGTGACTACCTTTCCCTGTAGATGTAAGTGAGGATTAGGCTGTTGACGGATGACTTCTATTTCTCTGCTGTCTGTGTCTGCGAGTCAGGATGGCAGAGGCATTGAATTGGGAAAACTAGGGTGACTTTTGTCTGCAATCAAATGTGCTTCTGTAGGCTGTGTAATTAAGGCTATCAATGGCAGACATGATTAGTGCCATCATTCTGTTTTAGCTTTAGTAAAGAGTAAATTCCCTTAAATTATGTTTTCTTAATGCTGTTCAACCATAGGATTGTGGTATTTTTTGGAGGTGGTGGTGAAGAGAAAAGAAATTTTGTTCCTGCCATTGACTGTTTTATGTGTTTAAAGTAAATTTTTATTCATATAGTATCTTTACAGGATGGGCCCACCTCTATTCAACTTAAATATGAACTAGTGTTTGCTACAACAGTCTAAAAAATAGTACTTGGCATTATTTGATATGGACGCTGTTATGCTGAGAATAAACCTATGTCATGACTAAAACATACAATGTTAAAATTACAAAGACAAATGTAAATTCCCAATATAATAAAATTAGCACCATTTAAAAATAGTTGTTATGATTGGTACTAATGTTAAATTTGTTTTTTATTTTTTTGTATCATCTTAACATTAGCTGGAGTTGATTAAAGCTGTAACCAAATTACAGTTGTGTTTCAATTTAAACATTTGTCTCCCCAAATCTGGATTCTTGGCAGTATTGAGGAGATTGGCCCATACTTGTCATGGCTGATACTTGCATGGGCAGGAATTGATAGAAATACTCAAAGTAACCTTCTTTAAGGTTTTTTTAACCTTCTTTTTGATTTTCTTGGTTTTGAATTTAGAGAAATTTAATTACTTAATTGTCAGTCCACTAAAGGAGGTTATACGTGAATATGCTTAATACTTCCAGTACACTTTTTTGTTTTACTTCTATTCCTTTTCCCCAGTGCCCACTTATAGCTCCTTTCCTTCTTATAAAGGTAGGAGTATGTTGTATATTATTTGATTGCTTCTTTTTACACTTTGAGACTTTATTTTATTTCTAGCTTATCTTTTGTAGAGGGTTTATCTTTGTCTTCCTTCTCATAATAGTTAATATTAATTGAACACTAACCAGGTGCTGGACACTTTGCTGAGTACTAAATTATGCATTCCCTTATTGAGCTCCATTACAACCCCCTGAGGTAGGCACTTTTTACATCTCCATTTTATGGATGAGGAAGTTAAGTTCTGCAGAGGCTAAAGTAACTTGTTTCAGGTCATCCAGCTAGTTAATGACAGAGTGGGATTTGAACCCAGATCTGCCTCACCCAGAGCCTCTCTGCTTTACCACTGTGCTCAAAATAAAAAGAAAACATGCATTGCCTTGTTCAGTGGTTGTTAACTTCAAACAGTAATAGGGGACGGACTTTAGAAGGATCAGTGTTCCCTGTCTTTGGTTCGATTGATTGATTTGTACGTTAATTAGCTCTATATTTATTGAGCATCTGCTGTGTGCCAGGCACATGGTATATCCAAGATGGGCATAGTCTCTGACTTAATGGGATTCCTAGTGTAGTTGGGGAGGTAAACATGTAACCAGGCAGTGGTTTGAGATGTGCTATGAGCGGATGAATGGGGGCTGTAAGAGCACATAGGTGAAACCCCTAACTCAGGCCTGAAGTTCAGGGAAGACTTTCAAAAGGAAGTGAGGTTGAGGCTGGAAGCCAACGAGAATTTAGCATGTTAGAGAAACACGCGAAGTACAGCTGAGACAAGGAGTGGGAGAATGGTCAGGCATAAAGCGTGGTTCCTTTCTTTGTGCTTGGGATATCATGTGAAAGTTGGGACTGATTAAACAGGTCAGTTCTTGCCACCTGTTTCTGATGGTCTTCACGTGCACTTTATTTTCCCTTTCAGGAGACAGCAGAGCTCTGCAGTTAAGGGCTTAGATTTTGGAATCACACCTGATTCACACTGCAGCTCAGCAACTTTATAACATTGTTAAGAATCGTTACGGAAAATTTACTTTCTGTAATGAAACAGGCATTCTAACAGTGCCTGTTTGCATATGGTTGCTTTGAAGATTAAGTGGGATATATTTAAATACTTGCCAGCACAATGCCTAGCACATGGTAAACACCCAACAAATGGTAAAGCAAGAGGAACCAAGGAGTTCTGCAATTCTGTTTTCTCAGTGGCACAGAAAATACCAATCCTGAAGCCCAATTATCCACTGTCTCTATTGAGGGGTTGAGATCAGTTCACTGTAAAGCCTGGAGGATTTATTCTTAATTTGTAATACCTTATCAGCAGGATAGAGGGCAACAGATTAGACCCCAAATTCCTAAGTTATGCTCTGGTCAAATGAAATGAGAAATGCTAAGGTGTTCTGGGGAGAATGTTCTATGTTCAAATAAATTTGGCAATCAGAGTATTATAGATAAATGAGTTTACTGCATAGCTTTTCAGAGCCATTAATACACCTCTATGCATTGTATATTCCTAAGAATGGATAAAGTATGTTGTCTTCTCCAAGCTTATTTGGCCAGAGATTCTAATGATCATAGGCTGGAAAATGGGGATAAATCAGGGCAGAGCTGGTGCCTCTTGCGACAGTTTAAAGGAAAGATAGAACGGGCTAGAATAGGCTTATCCATCACTAGGAGTGATTTCCTGGGGAATGGTCCTTTAGCCCTTGTTTTTTATCTAAGTGGTGAGCAGATCTGCTGTGCCACACTGGCATGGCTTGTCATCTGTTGCTGTAATACCTTTCTCTATTGTTTTTAGGGTATTAGAAAATGATTCCGTGTTTCTTAGGCTCTTTCCCTTCTCACTTTTGCTAATTGAATCTTCACCCAATATTTTCAGTACTTGGACTTTTAAAAAATGTATTTTAGTTTGTGTATTTTTAAAAAATTAAACCTTTCATTTTTAGATAATTGTAGATTTATATGCAGTTATAACAAATAATACAGTTACCTGTTATTCAGTGTCCCCTTGTACCTGTTATTCAGTGTCCCCTAACTTGTAAAATTATATACCCCAACCAGGAAACTGACATTGATTGATATGGTAGAATGCAGGATATTTCCGTCACCACACGGATCCCTCATAATGCTCTTTTATAGCCATAACCTACCCCACCCCTTCTGTGACCCCTGGTAGCCACTAATTTGTTCTCCATTTCTATAATTTTGTCACTTTAAGAATATTATATAAATGTAATCACACAGTATATGCCTTTTGGGGATTGGCTTTTATCATTCAGCATGATTCCCTGGACCTTCATCCAAGTTGTTGTGTGTACCAATTGTTCTCTTTTTTTGCTGAGGGGTTTCCATGGTATTGGACGTATCACGCTTTGTTTACCCATTCATCCATTGATGGACATCTGGGTTGCTCCCAGTTTTTGGCTATTATGAATAAAACTGATATAAACGTGTGGGTACTGAGTTTTGTGTGAACATACGTCTCCATTTCTCTGTGATAAAGGCCAAGTAGTGCAGTTGCTGGTTTGCATGGGGATTGCATGTTTAGTTTTAAGAAACCGGCAAACTGTTTCCCAGAGTGGCTGTACCATTATATGGTTTTTTACCATCAATGATCAGTGCATGAGAGATCCAGCTTCTCTACATCCTTGGCAGCATTTGGTATTTTCTGGGCTTTTTTTTTTTTGAAGACTAATGGTTGAAAGAGAAATATTGTCAAGAGGAAACAAGGACCTTGGTCACCTCTTCCTACCCATGCTTCTGCTGTGGCTTGTCTGGGGGAGAGGAATGTGGCACTTTTTTCTCTTCAGGGTGGTGGCTCTGAGGTGTGTGGAAGGGGCACTCCTGGTCTCAGCTTTGTTTTTTTCAGTTTGATTTTGCCATTTGGGTTGTATCACCTTTGCCAACCTGTTGTTCTTCCATATCCCGCATAAAGAGAGTTGGAAGCAGGACTTTCTTTCTTATTAGACTGAGCAGGTAGGGACAGTGGCATGTAAATTTAACCATTTTGGTTTGTTCACCTCTTCTCTTTAAAACTATTCATCCATTGTTCATTTAATTTGTTTTGAAGAGTTAATCTGGAATCCCTTTAACATATTTTCTTTTGTTTGGCTATTTATACCTTTTGAATATCTTAATTAGGCTTGATTGAAATAACTAAGTTAACTTTAAAAATGTTGAAAAGTATAGGGGTGTTATTTTGGATAACATGTATTTCTAAAATATTTTGGTGGTAGTACTGTCTTTCATTAACTTAAAATATAAGTGTTCCTCCTACCTGTTTATTAAAAAGAAGGCTTATCTCTCATATAAAAGTTTTGTAAGCATTTGGCCTACTTAATCAATCATGAATTATTTTAAATCTCAGATATTCTCCAGGATGGAAACCATTTTTCTTTCACACTAGGCCATGTTCATTTTGCATGGCCAGTCTGTTTAATATGTTCCTAGTTCCCCAGTCTCTAATGCCTAACTTGACTCAGCAGTACACACTGTGCCATGGTCACTTTTCAGACAAATATCCACTCTGGAATTTCTGTTGGGCTGCTTCTTTCAGGCGATGTTAGCTGGCTGATGGTTTCCAGACTTTTTTTTTTTTTTTTTTAATCCAGCAGTACCCATTTAAAACACACAATCTTCCATAGAACCCATAAAGTGGTGATGTTTTAAGAATGGAAGTATATTTTGCAAGTTCATATTAAACCCAGTAGTATACACCTAATCAGTGATTTCAGTGAGGCTGCTTTGATGAGCACAAATTAGAAATAAAAGGGGAGACTGGATTTTTTTGGATTGCATGGTATAGAGAGACATCAGTTAAGCAATGCAAATAGCAGTTTTAAAATAGCTAGTCTTGTAATCTCAGGATGCTTTCCTAGTAAGTAGAGATGGCAGGAGAAACTTTACCTTGAGTTCTGTGCAAAACTGGGTTATCCTGGCAGCACAGTTTACCTCATTGTTGATTTCCACTATGTTAAGTTTGATGCAACACATTTGAGAATGTGTGTTGGGGTTTTATTCCAGTAGTTAAAACTGATGTAAGAATGAAACTCACATCAAATGTTTGTAGACTATCATGTCTCCTGAAAAATGCTGTTGGAAAAATCATTCTAGGCCTCTGAATTTCCGTACCTCTGTGTGAGGCTCTGGTACCAATTGTCAGGTAATGTGAACGGTTCCCTTTGTGGTACCATTAGGAGTCTCAACTTTTAAGGATCACTTACAATTCAGTGCACAGGTGATTTTCAAAGCACCTGGGTGAAGTTACATGGCTCTAGAAAACTGAGCTTGAGAAAACAGTAACAGCATTGAAATGATCTTCAGGAGTGGGTATCAGAGAGCACGCATTGTTGCCGAAGATCCTTGCAAAAGTTCTGCGAAATTCACAATAAAAGAATCCATATTTGGGTGCTTCAGAATTTACCTAAACTCAAAACTGCAGTCAGCTCTCACCTGTTTCCTCTGATCTTTGGGTAGTGGGAGGGGGCGGGCTGTGGCCCAGAGCATACATTTCCAGGAGGCAGTTCTGGCCGGCTTGAACTTGAAACCTGAGCTGCGATTACTTTCTACTCTCTCCTCTTCTGCAGCTGCCCCAGTTTCTTCTGCAGTTAGGATAGGTGAGTCGAATGACCTTGGGCAAGGAAGCTGTTGAACATACACTAGGCTTGGTGTAACTTTTCATTGTTTTTAAAAAGATAATTTTTTTCTAGCCTCTGGAATTTAGCCACCCCGGGACTAGGACGTTTAGGTATGCCTTGGGGAGAGGAGGGAGGAAAGTGAGGAGAGGGAATAGGAGAGTTCTATGAAAGGGGCATTGTGGACATTGAGGAGCCAGGAAATCTAATCAAAATATGGAACAAGTAGGGAGAACTTTTTTTTTTTCGTAGTTATGAAATAGTTACAAAGAAAACAAAACAGAAATACTTTAGTAAAAGTTCTTGTAACACCTTTAGGTTTCATTTCATTGGAAACACTGTTAATATCTATTGTTAAAGTAGGTTGCAAAATGCAGCTATAATTTCTTAAAGGATAGATCCCCCCCCAACCCCGGAATCATTCTCCCTTTCTAAAATGCTTATTGTCTTTTAAGAAAAAACGAGAATTTGGATTGGTATGTTGGGGTCTATTGTTGTCTAAATCTTTGTGTTACTGTGCCCTCTCTCTCAACAGATCACTTTCCCCAATTCTCTGAGAAAAGAGGGGTAAAGGGTGGAAAGAAGGATGCTTGGGGTTGTGTGTGTGTGTGTGTGTGTGTGTGTGTGTGTGTTAGCAGTAAGCACAACAGTCTGTTCGCTTTCACCCGCTAGGTCCTTTTCCTCCATCTTTGTTTTTTGGGAGAGGGCTTTTCTTTTTTGAAAACATTATCTCTTGATGAACCTTGGCCAGCAGGTGTCTTGGTTTCTTTAAATATGGGTAGGTGCACAAGAAATCCTCTTAAAGGTAGGAAGCAGGCATGTACAGATGCCAGGAGCTGTACTTATACCATCTCCAGCCCGTGACAAGGGTTTGAGACAAACGTGCTTAGTCTCTGTTAAGGAGGCAGATATGTCTATTGCTGCTGATCCCTGGGTCTTGGGGTCTCAGGAGACATTTATGGACATTGACTGGGATTATAGGTGTGTTCTCCAGACAAAACCTGGTATGGTAGATTTATTTAGGCAGACTTGGAGAAAGTTTGTTCTGGCCTTGCTCCCATTGATTGCCACCCAGAGGATCTTGGGGCTGGAGGACTCGTGGTGGCCATGTCACCAGGCATCCTAGCTTAGAAGTTTCTTTTGCAGCATCTCTGATAGCACTATTTCCAGTGATGAGGAAAGCAAGAGTCTCAGAAAGCCCTTTCTTAGTTTGGGCTGGACTCGGCTTCTCAATAACGTCTCTCCATTTCTTCTAGCATAGTCTACTGGAACATCACAGAACAATTTTGCTCTCTCCTACCTAAGAGTGCGGTTCAAGTATTTAAAGAAGGTTATTGTGTTTTTCCTTGGTCTTATAGTCGTCAGGCTAAATATGCTCCCTTCTGGAATCTTATTCTTTGGAAGACGTTGTTGTTAGACTCTTCACTATTCTGATCACCTAGCTTTGGAATCACCCTACTTTGTCAATGAGCCTTTTGAACTGCAGGTGTTGTGGAATCACAGCTATTTGGCAAACACTGTTGAACTGAATTAAACAGACTTTCTCAGAGTCTTTATTGGGCTCTTGTGGATTGTGCCTCTTGAAGGGGAGGGCTGTAGTGTGCATCACAGATGCGGTGTTCCTTTAGATGGTGTGGGAAACGTCTATGTAGGTGCAATCTGCCTAGTGAAGAATACCGGCTACACATTGCTTGGGCATTAAAGAGGTTTTCTTGTTTTTTAAATTTTAAAAGTATAAAATTTAAATTTTATAATTTGCATTACTGAAACAAATTATAAAATGTAGGAAAGCAAGAATGAAGTATTACCTAATCCTATCAATTCAGATATAACCATTGGAAAAAAAATCGATAAGTATTTCCATATTTTCTTATGCTGACATACATATAAATATATGATATATTTTTAAAAAATGGAATCATGAATACTTTTTTGTGATCTACTTTTAAGATTTAATTTTTGGGGCCAAAGCTTTCTAGGACAATAATTTATAACAGTTTGAATTTCTGCGTGGCACTTCATTGGTCCACTGTACAGAGGTGTACCGGCGTACCATAATTTATCTAAACACATACCTTATTGTCAGATATTTAGGTTGTTTCCAATATTATGCCTTGTAAGTGTGCATATCCTTATATTTATTTCTCTTGGATAAATTCCTGGAAGTGGAATTGCTGCCCAACAGGCATTTTAAAGGATGCATTTTTCACCTGATTGTTACTGAGGAAGTCTGAACTAAGAATAATTTCTCCACCTCATCAATTTTACTGTCTTAAAAAAAATGACTTAGCAGAATGGCTTGTTCTTTTTGCCGAAGTCGTTGTATTTCTTTGGCCAGTGCTCCTTGGACCCTAGCACCCGAGGCAAACTTTCTTTCATGCAATCTAGGGCCCTTGCAGGTCTGCCGGTGTGGGTGTGTGTTGTCCTCTGCTATGTTATGTTTGTAGGAATGGGGAAGTCTTGTGGCTCTTGTGTTTACTGGAGACTGCAAATGTGGTTCCAGAGTCACAGCTCATGAGTGTCATTGTCTTGGTAGAATCAACCATGACTTTTTCCTTGGCTGAACCCTAGCTAGGCGTGAGACTGTATTAGATGATTTAGATCTTTGCTTTTGTCATGGGACTTTCTTATTTTGTGTCTTTGAATGTTCCAGTAAATGGTGGTTGAGCAGATTTACAAATGATGAGGCACATGGCACTTTCACTAGATGAAATGAAATGTACTTAATAAGAACCATAAGCTAATAGGCATGTAGAGCTAGTCCAATGTCTTAGAAGATAATTTAGTGTCATAATGAAAGGAGACATTACTTTTCTTCCTAGACAGTTCTGAAGGCAGTTAATATCACAGGTAAAATGTACTTAATAAGAACCATAAGCTAATAGGCATGTAGAGCTAGTCCAATGTCTTAGAAGATAATTTAGTGTCATAATGAAAGGAGACATTACTTTTCTTCCTAGACAGTTCTGAAGGCAGTTAATATCACAGGTATAGCTAACAACAAATTTCTTAAGTCCTGTGGTCCTTCCCGACTCCATCAGAAGCTGCGGAGTAGTCCTTCCTTCTAGTCTCTTACCTTACCTGCCTTCTCACCCTGGTGGGTGGGGGGAGGGTGTGTGTCCAGGTGATGAGGACCTATGGTTTCTCCTCCACCATGAACAGCTCCTCGTGGAGCCCCTCCCCCCTTGCTGCAACCCTCAAGGGTTCAGCCTGCCTTTCTCTATCCATTCGAAGCTGCCTTTGTGTACCAGGTTGCTTGTGGCTGTCTTTCTTTCCAAGAATGGCAGGTAGGATGACATTTCTCAGGGACTTCCTTATTTGCTGCCTGAGAAAATAAGCAAACAGGACCCTATCCATTTTCAGGCTTATACTTTTAGTCACTCTGTGCAACAGATGAGGAAAAACAAGAGTACCAAGTGTGTAGTAGCGACTGAGACTTCAGAAGCCTTGCAAGGATCTTTTAAGACAGTCTCTCTGCTCTCTGATTCTTGACCTACTGCCCTATGGGCACAGCAACACTCTCTTGTTGAATCTGAGCTGAAGTGTGGATAGTTGGGTAAGGTGTTATCAGTGGGCATTTTTTGATTTCCTGAATTTATCTGTCTTAAATCACTTGTCACCAAAAATAAGTGATATCATATGCCTTAGGTGTAATCTGGAGAGAAGCGACTGCTTTGTTTTTTGCTCAGTCTTAGTTCAGCTTGGCACTTGGACCATCCCTGCTTCTTTTATTTTAAATTGCTGTGAACCAGTTTCTGTTCTTTGCCTGCGTCCTTGGAACAGCAGAAATGTTGCAGTTTGGGGAAACTTTTTGTACAACGTTGTTCACTGAATCATAGGCAATGTTCGTGCTGATGATAATGAAAACTAGCTTGCAGAGAGTGACTTAGTGTGGTCCTTGGCTGATGAGTATGGATGTTTCCACTTAAGTCTCTTGGGCATCCTGCTCATTATTAGAGCTTTTGTCTCCCCAGAATTCATTGTTTCTGGATTAACTGTGAAGTTCTGGGAGCTATTTCCTTTTCAACAGTTTGCCTTTCTAGAAAAAAGCTTTTGGGGTTAAAATAGACATTAATCCCCTATCATTTTACTCTGAAGTGGTCTCTGTGGGGAACATGTTGGGTCTTCTATGTTCAGTATTTCTTTCTTGACAAGGTCTGGATGCAAGAAGTTGGTCTATTAATTTCTGTCCAGGGTGTCTTGTTAACAAAGCATCTGGAGCAGAGCAGAGGCTATTAGCACCTTGTCACTTAGAGTTTCTTGAGCATTGTTCCATTTGTGTGTTCTCACTGCAGAGATTTGATGAAAGTGGCATCTGTCTTTACATTTGACATATTCAGGTTGTCTTCAGAGCTGAACGAGCAGTGTCAGCAATGCTGTACGTGCAGAAAGGCTTCACACTTGGTTCCTTTTTGTCTGACTGTGTTCTCTGGGAATTGCCAGTTTCTTTATTCATCAGAGTGGGGCTTTACATTTTAATATTCTAGAGAGAGATGCTTGTGGCATATTTAGCTTTAAAATCAGGAATGGCTTGTGTTTTCAATGTTATACACATTTTATACTTCTCATTCTTATAGCAGCCTTCTCTGTGTTGTTAAACAGTCTGCCTGGGTTTGAATCCTGAAACTGCCATTTGCTACCATTTAACCTTGGGTATGTTATTTAACCTCTCTGTGTCTTGCATTCTTCATCTGTAAGATGGGCTTTACTACAGAACCTACTTCATAGATTTATTTTGAAAAATAAATGACATATTACATATAAGACATGTTGAAATAGTGCCTGGCACATAGTCATCAGTAAGTCTTAGCTATTATTGTTGTGAGGGGTAGTGCAGTGATGATATTAAATGCTTTGTTTGTAAGAATCTGATTGTCTATTCATAATCACAGATTACTTGCATATATTTCATATAAAAAATTCAGTACTCGACTTTGCATTTCTTCCTGGCCTTGTGCAAGACACTCGTTTTGATGTTTTCTCTGCTCAGTAAAGGCTTAAGCCAGTAAAGGCTGTCTACAGAAATGGATTTTTTTTTCTTTTCACTCCACTGCTCTTGAAGTGGATACATTGCTTTTGAGAAATCTTTCTTTAAGGAAGAGTTCAAGTACATTGTTGAGAACTATGTTTCTGAAAACAGCACTATGCATTTTCTGTGGGTATTGTCTTTCACCTCCTTTTCATTGCAAATCCGAATGTACTCAGAAATATGCTCAAGTCCATCTTTCATTTCCAAGTTACGTAGTCAAATTTAAAAAAAAATCAGTAGTTGGCTCATGTTCACCCACTTAGGGCTTTGTTGGCCCTTTTGGGGCACTGCTGCCTGCTCCTGGTGCCTCACTCAGATGGCTTTCTCTCAGATTTCTGCAATGATGGCTTTTGTTTTATAGTGGAGCATGGAGGGCATGATTTGGGTTCACTGGCTTGTGTAGCTCTGCATCTCCATACCTCGGAGGATTCCTGGGCATGCTGGGCTCTTACCTTCTAACCAACCTTGGGATTCTCAACCTCAGCACAACCAACATTTTGGGCCAAGTAATTATTGTGGGGGCTGTTCTATGCATTATAGGATGATTAGTAGCATCTCTGGCCTCTACCCACCAAATGCCAGCACCGTCACCCACCTGTTCTGCAGCTGGGACAATTAAGAATATCTCCAGACACTGTTAAATGTCCTCTGTGTGTTAGAGTTGTCCCTAGCTGAGAATCACTGGTTTAGATCGGGAGGTCCAAAAATGTCAGAGAGCACTTGTGTATCTTGTCATACTTAGCTTCTTATATATAACTCTAAGTCTGAAAATTTACAGTTCTATGATATAGCTATGGTCAATTTACCTAAAAATCTACATGAATTTAAAAACACTCATTTTTGAAGTATTCAGGTACCTGTATCTTTATGTAATAAAAGTAACAAACACACCATCCAGAAGTTTGTCTTAAGATACCTAATAGGTTACACCAGTGGTTCTCAATATGTGGTCCTGAGAGCAGCAACTCAGCATTGCCTGAGAACTTCTTAAAAATGCAAATTCAGGGGGATGTTCCATTTAGACCTACTAAGTCATAAACTCGGGGGTTGGGGTCCAGCAATTTGTTTTAACCGTCCTTTCATGTAATTTTGATGCACATTGAAGTTTAAGAAACACTGGATTAATAACTTAGGTAACTAAGTTAGCTCCAACTATAGACCTGTAGAATAAGCCTTACTGAGAAATAATCATAACTGACCATAAACAGAACTTTAAAATCTGCTTGGGAAAATGACTTTTATTAGGTAGGTTGTGCTAGGTGTCTGCTGGTCATACTGGCTTCCTCCAAGAGACTGCCATGTCCACAGCTTCCTTTTGAGGGTTTCCTTTTGTCAGTGTCCTCGAGCTTGGTACATGGAGCTCCACACTTTGGCTATCGCTGATTGAACTGGGTTGGTTGTGTCTGAGCCCTACGGTAAGCATCTCTAGGCAAACCACCAGCTTGTACCTCACAGCTCTGTCCAGCAGGGCTGATCTGTATTGGACAGAGATTCTTCCTCTTGGAAGTTTGAGACACAGAGAGAGACACAGAAATGAGAAGAGGGCAGAAGGCACGAGGCAGTAAAAAAGGTTGTAAAAGCAAAGCCATGTGGGGGTGAAGAGGCCGTTAATGACCCAGTTGTGGCAAGAACAGTAGAAGTCAGAATTGGGTGACAGAGCACTGGATGGCTGCTTTGCAAGGGGTGTCTCCTAAAGTTGAAGTTGAGTGAAACTACTTAAACTAATATTCCTGTGAATAGTATATTTCAGTTTTCTGCAAGGTCAGCTTCTGATAGGGGTTCCTGTCTTGGTTACTTCCCTTTTTTTTTGGCCTCTCTAGGCGGCCTCATGTTAGACCATCATTAACGAGGCAACCTCAATATATGTCTATTGTTGCCTGGAAGAGCCAATAGAATATATACCTATATTAGAAGACCAAGTGGTCTCTGCAGACTGGTTTCATAGCATACTGCTCCATTAAAGTGGTGATTCTCAGCCTGGCTCTTCCTCAGAATCACTTGGGTAACCCTTGCCTCTTTATTTAAAAACTCTCCCTTGTGAGATTCTGTCTGATATGCAGTTGAAGACATTATTACAGGAAAGAATGGGAAATGGAAGCTGTTCATTTCAGCTTGTTGATATGTTGACATTCCCAAAAGAAACTTGCATAGGGCATGTTTCAGAAAACCTCAGATCCTGCTTCACTTCCTGAGACCAAAGAGGCCGACTCGCCCTATTCATTCCAGAGATCTATTGCTTTGACTCTAATAACATTTTCTCTGAACATTTCCTGTTAAGGCTTCTCAATATCATCTTTTTGGAGAGAGGTGCTAAGAGTTAGAGACTTTAAAAAAAAAAAACCCAAAATATTGGAAATGCAGACAGTAGAGTGTTGAAATCAGCCTTGTGAATCATTTTGTAAAAATTCAGGAAGCCTAAAGAAATTTTTTTCTAGGCTGGCTGGTTAGCTCAGTTGGTTAGAGCATGGAGCTGATTACGTCAAGGTTATAGGTTCGGATCCTCATACTGGACAGACACCAAAAAAAAAAAAAAAAAGAAAGAAAGAAGAAATTTCTTTTTAGTTTGAATTATTGGCATTAACCCTAGCCAATTGATTAGTACCCCTTTATCCTTCCAGTTATTTCTTCCTCCCTCTCTTTTGTATTAAAACCAGGAAAAGTATACAAGTATTTTCATGCAGCAAATCTCATACAAATCAATCCAGAGGGGAGTAAGTGGAGATACAGAATATTGTACATTGTTGCCCAGATGGCTGGCTGAGTTCCAATAGGGTAATAGATTCTGGGAATGTGGGGCCAGTGTTTGTTTTCAAGGCCAGCTTAAAAGATTTGGGTCTTTATCAAGAGTATAATCGGTATTCTCTTATTCCCAAACTGGCATCCTTGAGGAGATTGTAAACTACTCAAGAATCTAAAACTGTTTCCTTATTGTTCTTTTGTATCAAGTACCTCTATTCCTAATAGTGATCTTTTCAGCATGTACACAGAACATTTGCCCAGTAAATGGCTCAGGCCTTGAGTACAAATTTCAAGCCCAAACTGGTTTTCTCTGGGGTTTGGTAAGTCTCTTTACTCAGCAGCTTTATCTGACGTAGCCTATCTTTAATTTAGCTTTGTGCAAGATGCAGGGATCAATAACAGCGATGCAGCGAGGGAGGAAGAATGGCCACCTGCAAACAGCTGTCCATTAGCAGCACTTGAACAGGACTCTGCTTTGGTCACAATGATCAGTGCAGTCAGGAAAGCCATTAAGTTCTAATGAATTCTGACTAGTTCATTTGAACTCTGCTTCCCGTCACAGCCAGCTCCTAACCCAGGAGATTACAGGACTGTTGAAGGAGAAAGGGTGTCTTTCCTCCCTGTTGTGGTACTGTGCGGTGTTTGTGCCCCCGTCTCAGGAATGTGAGTCATAGAGCAAATGACTTGCTTCTGTTTCCTTTTGTACACGTCATTTCAGAGAGAGTGATTTATTTCCTGTTTGTGGATTCTTGATCTCATGATTTAGATGGGAGAGAAATTGGATGTAGTTTCAACTTTTGGCTGGTTACAGGCTTCTCCTTTTCTTGGAAGGACAGTCTTTTTTTTCCATTGGTAGAGTTGTTTATGCTGATTGAATGAAAAGATGCATTTTCTTAGGCTTTCATAGATGACACTTCATTTCTTTTGTGTGATAGAATTATAATGTGTGATTTTATTTTATTATCATTAATGAGTTGTACTGTCACCTAAAGTTTCACCTACAGTTGTTAGGAAATGAGATGCTTTCTTGGTTTTCCCGTTGGTTCTTTGAGCAACCCTTTTTAGCATATAAACCAGAAACCTTGTGTAGCTCTTAGCCTGTGTTTCCCAAGTTGGGGGAGTAACAGACCCTGTTCCCAAGATATGAACAGATGTGCTGGGAGCTAAGTAAGTACTCTCTGTGCTTTAGGACTTTGACCCTGAATTTCCCAACTTAAGTCCATTTCTCTATTCTCAGAACCTTTGGCATTCTTACTTAACATAACTTGTACATGTCATGAAGTACCAGTTAATATCTCACAGGACTCTAGTATTCTAAGGAACTCAGAAGAAAGCCAGCAAGTTATTTATTTCATTGTTTTATCTTTTTTTTTTACACAATATTAGAATTTGTGTATCTTTTTTGGACTGTTGTCATATATGCTTCTGATGCTTTACAAATTAGCCTGTTGGAAAACAACATGTCAAGAAGCCACATTCATCCATCCAACTTTTTAGGAAGACTATTGAAACATTTCTTTTAACAAATAATTTTCGAGCCCCATCTTTGTGTAAAGGAGATGTGTTTTAAAGGAAGAAGGCAGTGATTTGGAAATTGATTGGGATAAAGTCAAGGAAGACCTTTTCCCGGGGTCCTTCTTTTTTGGGTTTGGCTTGAGAAAACAAGTCAGATAAGTTATTAGTCTGCTTATTATAAAAATTTAAGGTAATTTCAGGCCACTCTGATTTTAAAAAGTATTGAGAAATGGGGCTGGAAAAGGTCCCTTAAGTACATTTAATTTTGTTGATTGTGTGCAGTTTACATTATCAGGCTGTCTCTTCCACAGGTGCTGAGCTGCGCTCACATCTGGGAGGGACTGTCAGAGCTGTCCAGTAATAGAATGTGCTGATTTGTGGGGGTGGGGGTGGGATTGGGTTCCTTGCAGCTGGGCAAGTTCAAGTATAGATTGCTTGACCTCTTAACTGGGATGTCCTATAGGGCATTTAAGTAGGTAAACACTTCTCTCAATATAACATGCTGGAATTCACAATTTTCACTGCTTGTGTGTTGAATGATGTATGTAAGAGCTTATTAAATGTCACAATTTTATTGTTAAAAAGTTAAAACTTTTATTCATGAGGCCAAGACAAGACAGTTGCTAAGGACAGTTGAGTCTCACACTGTATGGATTGGTTCTGTTTTAGGATTGAGTGCACATTATTACTCTGATGAGGTTAAACTTGAATTAGGAAGTCTGGCCCTTTGACTCCTAGCCGGGTTGTAGCTTTTAGTTGCTGTAGAGATGCGAGAAGGTTTGAACATGTAGCAGGATTTGATTTTGGCACTTGTGTATCTGACTTTGAGAAAAATTCTCTCCCTGTTGTCCTGGTGGCAGAAGACAATGGACGTCTGTCTGTCTCTTTGGGGGAAAGATATAGTGCCATTCTAGTTTTGGGAACTTGGGAATCAGGAGACCTGAGGGTTAGTGCTAATGTTTTAAAAAATGTTCTTAGGTCTGCAATTTTCATTAATAGTGTGGGGTGGAAAAGCCTCCTTCCAGGAATATTGTGAGAGTAAGTAGGAAGTAGAGCTTTTGGTATTTTAGGAAAAAAGGGACTGGCTATTTCTGTTAATAATACATGAAGAGTTTCGTCCTTTCATATTTCTCGTTTCTTTGCTTTTCAGTAGGTGAGACAATCCATTAGGGTGTTTTTTTTTTCCTTCTTGTTTTTCAGTATTATCTGCTCAGCAAAGTTAATGTCAGTTAAAACAGATAGTAAGTTGATGAGGCAGTTAATTCTCAGTCTTGCTTCTTGAATATGGTCTGCTGCATCAAAAAATGTTCTAGTTCTCCACTTTTGGGCCCTTACATTTTATTTACTGAGTTGCACCCAGTGAAGCCTGTGGGTAATTCCTTATTCTGAAATTGTTTTCTGTAGGTGGCTTCTGTTAGCTGATAGTGCACAAAATAAAGCAATACAGTGTTTCTCTCATGGGAACTGGGAATGAACTGACATCCTTTGTGACTGTGTGGCTGATGTGTAGGTTATGGGGCTATAGGTCTGCCTGTTTGGGAGGGTGAAGCCCATCAGCACCTGTCTTCACTACTGAAGACATCATGTGTAATGGCTTAGCCATTAAAAAGTTTTTTTCATAAAAAAAAAAGGTTGTCATTAAATATACATGAAATTTACCATTTTAACTATTATTAAGTATGCAGTTCAGTGGCATTATATATATTCACAGTGTGATGCAACCATCACCACTATTCATTTCTCAAACTTTTTCATCATCCCTAACAGAAACTCTGTACCCATTAAACACTGACTTCCTATTCTCCCTCCCCCAGTCCCTGACAACCACTATTCTACTTTCTATCTCTAAGGCTTGGCCTATTCTGGATATTTTATGTAAAAGGAATTATATAATATGTGGCCTTTTATGTCTGGCTTATTTCATTTTAGCATAATGTTTTCAAGATATATCCATGTTGTAGCATGTATTGGAACTTCATTCCTTTTTAAGACTGTATAATCTGTTGTATGTATGAGGATACTTAAAAATATTCATGGAAAGATTTGTATAATCTTTCAATTCTGTTTTTCCCTCAACTTTTTGAACTACCCTTGTGTGAAGGTTACTTCTAGGTGTCAACTTGGTTAAATGAAGGAATGCTGAGAAGCCTGGTAAAGCTAACCTTTTAGGTGTGTCTGTGAAGGTGTTTCCAGCAGAGATTAGTATGAGAGTCTAGTGCACTGGGTGGGAAAGACTCACCCTCAGTGTGGGCAGGAACTGTCCAATCCCCTTGGTGTTCAGAGAGAACAAAAGACAGAGGAAAAAGGTGAAGCTCTCTCTCGATCCACTGGAGCTGGGATACACTCTTTTCTCCTGTCCGTGGACATCAGAGCTCCAGACTCTTCAGCTTTTGGGTTCCAGGACTTACAACAAGGACATCACTGGCTTCCCTGGTTTTGAGGCCTTTGGACTTGGACTGAGCCACACAACCAGCATCCAGTTTATAGATGGCCTATTGTGGAAATTTTCTTCATAATCGTGTGAGCTCATTCCCCTAATAAATCCCTCTCATGTAATTGTAACATATCCTATTAATTCTGTCTCTCTGGAGAACCCTGACTAATACACTTTGTATATACCACATTTTTTTATTCATTCACCCCTCGATGGACTCTTGGGTTCTTTATTTTTTGGCTACTGTGGATAAAGCTGTGAACACTGGTGCACTGGTATCTGTTTGAGTCCCTGCTTTCAGTTCTTTTGGGTATAAACCTTGGAGTGGAATTACTGAATCATATGGTAATTCTGTGTTTAACTTTTTGAGGAACCAGCAAACTTTTCTACAGTGCCCTGGTCATTTTAAGACTAGGCAGTAATACCTGTGCTTGTAAAAAATGTTCACAAATATTTATCAACCCTTTTGAATTTTAAATTAGAAAAGTGAACAGTTTATTTGTTAGCATTTGGATTATGTACTTAAATTATGTCATAGAATTTATTATTTATCTTATTCAAATGTCTGTTGTTTGGGTACCTGTCACGTTCCCCACGCTTTTAGAAGCTCCTTGACCTGATCTGTATTTTTGTCTTTTTCCACCTTTTTTGTACCTTGTAGAGCAATAAATGTTTGATACATTGATTAGATGTTCAACATATTGTAAGATATTATTTTAAGAAAGAGATCAGATTACAAGAAACACATTGGAAATTACTTCCAGGTTTATGTTTTGCTAATGTTAAGATCTGATATTATTTGTTAATTTTTCTTGGTTGCGGAATAGGAACTGTTTCTACTGTTAAAATAAATGTTAAAAAAGAAGAGAGTAAACAGAAAGTATTTAGACATTGGGGAACAGCTTCCACTGGGATCTGAAATAGTGTGGGAAGAGAATTAATATTAGTGGGGTAGTCCTGTGTCATGTTAGTTCTTATTTTGTTCAGACTTTTTTTTAAGCCATTGTGCAAGCATCTAAATCTGAAGTTTAAAGCCTTTTTATTTTTTTTTTTTCTGAGAAATGAGGGACAGGTGAAAGATGGGTTATTGTGGTCGCTTATTTTGTTTTTAATAGGCAACCAGAATTTTCACCTCTTGGGCCGGATGTTATCCACTTATTTATAGCAAGCACGCGTTGTTATGGCAGGTGGCTGTGGATGTTGGCATTTAGACAGACACTGATAAGACCTTAAATGAGGTAGCCATCCAGTTATGCTCAAGCTACTAAAATAGCTGTGCAGATTAAGCTACATATTTCACACTGATGTAAAGATACACTTTTTTTTAACAAAAGAAGCAGTGCACTGCTTTTGTTTTTAATTCTTTTTAGTTTCCCTAAGCCCTTATTTCTCATTTCTTTTGGTGGTTAACTGTTGTCCATAGCTGAGCTGAAACTGTATCTGCAGGAATTAAGCTTAAAATAGGCAGTTTGAGGTTGTAGTCAGCTGTGGAGTATGATAAAACTTCGAGCAGCGTGTTTCCAACAGCACTCCATTCTCACTATGGTGGAGAAAGCTTTTATTTATTTATTTATTTTTTTTCCTTTTTGTCTTTTTTCGTGTCCAGCAACGGATCGCAACCCTCGGTGTTGCGCCCACACCTCGCTCAGCCAGTGAGCGGGAACCGGTCTGTATGTGGGATCCGAACCCTCTGCGGGAGCGCCGCCGCGCTCCCAAGCGGCGCACTGTAGCAGTGCGCCACCGGGCCGGCCCGAGAAAGCTTTTAATAGCAGAATTTTATGTGAAGTTCTATGCGACAGACTATTGCACAACTTTTTTAAACAGTGGAACAGGGAAAAACAATGTTTTGTCTCTTTAAACCTCCTTCACTGTATAATCATCAGGGGTAGTGGGATCTGGATTATCTTGTAGTGAAGGTGAAAGGTCAGTTAATTAAAAGGAAGCCTGTTGCCTTCTTGGAGTGGTTAAGCAGGGGCTGCCCCAAGGTAGAAGCTTCTTCCTGACTTAATCCAGCAAATACTTAAGGAGCCTGTGCCACACATCTTCCCTTGTGCTAGAAGCCAGAGAAAAAAGGTAAGTGAGAGAAATTCTGCTCCTGCCTCTTGCAACTTCTCAGGTCTCCCCCTAGATTGGTCTCTTTTAAAAAACAGCCTTATTAAAGACATAATTTACAAACCATACAATTCACCTGTTCAAAGTGTAAGACTGGGCATTAGAATGTTCAGAGTTCAGCATCTATTACCACAGTTAACTTTAGAGCCTTTTTATTACCCCCAAGGAAACCCTGTACCCTTCAGGTGTCACCTCCAATCCTCCTCCCATCCTTCTCAGCCCTTGGCTGCTACTAATCTACTTTCTGTCTCTGTAGATTGTCATATTCTGGATATTTCATATAAATGGAATTATATAATATGTGGCCTTTTGTGTCTGGCTTATCTCATTTAGCATCATGTTTTCAAGGTTCATCCGTGTTGCAAGTAACATGCATCAGAACTTCATTCCCTTTGTGGCTGAATAATATTGCATTGTATGGATATACCTTTTGTTTATTCATTCATTCATTGATGGATGTTTGGGTTGTTTCCACCGTTTGGCTGTGGTGAGTAATATTGCTGTGAACATGCATGTACAAGTTTTTTTTATGTGGACATATGTGTTCAATTCTCTTGGATACCCCAGATCTCTACCCATCCCACAGGCTATTATACTGTGGAATACTATGGAAGGATCAGATGCTATGGGAGCATAAAAAAGAGACACGTAGCCCTAGATTTAGGGAGTCAGAGAAGGCTACCCCTGAGGACACCTTGTCCAAGCTGAGGTTTGAAAGGTTGAATAAAAAGTTTTCGAACTGTAGCTGATCACCCATTGTGGATTGAGAAATCAGTTCAGTGACTCATGGTCAGTATTTTTGAGGAGGTGAACTAAAATAGATTAGTAGATATCAGAGAACATCCCATGTGGTTAGGGTAGTATTGTGTGAAATTTATTTTATTTATTTATTTATTTATTTATTTAAAGATGACCGGTAAGGGGATCTTAACCCTTGACTTGGTGTTGTCAGCACCACGCTCAGCCAGTGAGTGAACCGGCCATCCCTATGTGGGATCCGAACCCGGGGCCTTGGTGTTATCAGCACCGCACTCTCCTGAGTGAGCCATGGGCCGGCCTGTGTGAAATTTATTTTTGTTAGCTGTATGTGAATATAGTGAATTGCAATGTAAGACATAGTCTGTGTTTTGGGTTGTAGTCAGAAAAGTTCGAAAGCCAGTGATCTAGGGATTTTTGAAAAAACTAGATTATTCTGGAGCTTTAAATATGGTTCCAGTAGAAGACGAAAAGTGAGGACTAGAAGAGAGGATAAACTAGAAATCCGAAGATCCTCTGAAAGCTTCAAGTTCTGTGATCTTTACACTTTTGAAATTATTCGCTTAGTGAACAAATATTAAAATAGCTACCATGTGCCTGGACTGTGCTAGGTTCTGGGAGCATACTCAAGTTAGATTTGTATGATCCCTGTTCTTGTAGGATTTTGAATCTGGCAGGAGAGGCATACAAGTACAGAAGCACCCAAAGTGACTTCTGGTAACACATGGCGGATGGAACACATGGGCATTTCCAGTTCTTCCAAAATACCTCTGAAATGAGAAAAGATAGAACAAAAAAGACATAAGCACCACGAGAATAGGAGAGGAGACCACAGCAGACAAGGGCTGTCAACAGATTTTTTGATGGAGGGGGTCACTGACTTGGCAGAGCAGGCGAAGCTGAACTCTAAGGGTCTAAAAGAGGGTTGTCAATCAGTTAGCTGGTTAGCCCCAGAGAACCCCACAGAAAGGCCCAGGAATTGGAAGCCCCAGGTCCTGCTGAAAAGAAGGGCATTAGATGAAGGTCTATAAAAGTGGTCAAACCCCAGTTCCCACTCCCAGCCATCAGTTCCAGGTGACTGCCCCTCCTGTCATCCTGAAGGTTATATTGTGAAGCTATAAATCATTAGCTATCAACCCTCCCCCCACCCCCCAAAGGCACACACCTAAGGATATGACACACACCCATCAGCACATTTAAGCATGATTCACAAATGGAGTTTGGGAGGAAGATAAGGGGAAAGACAACAAACCTCCTTGGGTTTATCATAATCACAGAGGGGCAGGGGTTGGGTAGTTTGGAAAGTTGCCTCCAAGGTGATTCCAAAGACTCTGGCCTCCCACCCACACTCTTGGTTCCTGGTCACTGATTTTGTTTCAGGAGGGATTAGGCAACTATCAAACTATTGGTACTTTATTTTCCTCCTAGTCAATAAGAGTAGTTTGAGCATCCACGGTATATACTGTGTGCCTAGCCATGTGCCAGGTCTTGTGGGAGGCAACAGTGACAACAGAAGGGTAAAATATTGTCCCATGCCCATGAGACTTCAAATCTAGTTATTAGTTGTTACATAATTTCTCAGTTAGATGCTTTCAAAATGAGACATCTTGTTAAGATGAAGAGTAAAAGCCTTTCTCTCTGTCCCATCCTGCCCATGCCTCCTCCCACCCTCTTTCATTTTGGGTGTGCTCAAATAAACTTCAAAGTCCCAAAGATTTATAGTACTCCTCACAGCAGCCTCACCAAAGACTGGCCTTCCTATTTGTAATGACTTTGTTGAAATTTTGTTCAACTGCTTTAGTACAAGAGTATATGTTCTCCAAGATAAAAGACCCAAGAGCTTTTCAGTGGTTAAGGTATCAAGGACATTTCCAAATTTTCAGCATCCTTCCCCTGTTCCACTAATTTTTTTTTTTTATTCTCCCAGGAAAATAGCCAGGATGATTGCAAAACATAAGCTTTTAAAAAGGCAAAGCTCCATGAATGTAAGAAAGTAAATTTTCTTGAGGGCCACACCCATAATAAATCTGGAATTTTAATTTTAATTCCTAGCCCTTTTTTTTTTGTTTTTTACTCAGATGTGTAAAATTTGATGTGAAATTTAAAGTACGCAATTAAAATGTGTACTTTAATTGAGGTCACTTACTTGATTGGGAGATTGATATTCTGATGTAGAAACCTTCCTTTTAGAGTTTATATATATTTTTTTGGTCATCAAGTCTTATTAGTGAGGTTATTTGGAATTCTCCATTCCCCCTTTTCAGATTACTTTTGTCTTTTTTTCCCCTAAGAAATTACTGAAGACAGTTTGAAATGTTGCCAGGTTGTAAGGAGATTTGCATTATTTAAGGAAACAGCTGGCAGATCTTCTCTATAATGTCCCACCTGTATTCATGCCAGTGCCTGAAATTTCCTTTGCATGACTCAGTAAAAAAAAAAAAAAAAAAAAAAAGGTCAAGGGAGGGGAACAAGTGAGGAGGAGAAGAAACGCTTGTTCCCTTCCCTTTCCAAGTTGCAAAGGGCTTTCATGAAAGTTTTATTTAATTGTGCTTGTGTCCTCTGGTGGGTTGCAGCACGTGATGAACTCAAAGAAATCCTCCTCCCAATTTGGCCCGTAAGAACTCTGCAAAAACAGTGAATGAGCTGGGCTTACCTTTCACAGTTTTAGTTTGAAAATAATTTTAGCTTTCTGATTAGTGAGCATAATTATCTTCGTGAGTGTGGGGATGATTAATTTAGGAGAAAACAAACTGTACTTAGATTTGCAGGACGGGTGACCTGAAGTTTTGCCCAGAGGGAGAGAAGGGTCCTTTCCTCCTCCCACCCCTACCCTGCCAGCCCCTGCAGCCTGCCCTGGGGGCCTGGGCTTCCTCTCAGGGTACACTGGAATCACTGGCTCCCCTGCCGCCTTGCCCACAGGCCTGGCTCCAGCTGACTGGCCTGTTTCCCTGGTGCTTATTCTCTGCCCGTGTTACTTGCTTTATCATTTTGTATTTTTAGTACTATTGTGCACTTGGGTCTGTAAGGCTGCAGTTATAGTGGACAGAAAGATGTGGGGGTGAGGGCACTTGGCTCACAACCTGTCTAGACAGCTGAGTTTAGAATCAGAAAGACCCATAGGCTGTGAGGGTGAAGTTTCCAGGCCCCGCAGCTAACCAGTTAGCAGTCAGGCCAATAGTTGAGGCCTTCTTGTGTACATTAATAGTGCCAGCATTTCTAAGATGGTTACCCAGTGAAAGCAGTTTGTTTTTGTGAAAAGGTTATTTAGGAGAAACCGGAAGTAGTGTACTTTTTGAAAAAACAGATCCCTTGAACTTCCAAACTAGTTTGTCTTAGGGCTCACTGTGGGAGGTTGGCCCATCCCGTTCCCTCTCTAACTTCTTGCTTTTCAACTATTTCTTTCACTCCTCAGGGTGGGCACGAGAAATCAAAGGATGTAAAAACATTGAGTGAATTTTGCAAAAGCAGGCCCCCGCTGTGAGACTTGGAGGGGAAGAGGTGATGAAAATATTGAATCCAATGAGTTTTTAAGTTTTGTGTTCAATTATTTATTCTATGTCTTCTTTTCATTTGATCTTTTTTTAATTCCAGTAGTTCAGACATTTGAACGTAAGAAAAAAATAGGCTAGGTAAAAGGACGTTAAGAATTCTAGAGGAAGTCTGAGCTCTAAACTGTTAGACAAGTCTTTTTCTGCCTGAATTTTAAAGCCAGCTTTTTAATGAGTATTTATACAAGCATACTTCAAAAGTTCATGGAAAGATTAGTATTATCTTTTAACTCAATTTTTCCATGAACTCTTTGAAGTACCCTCATATATGTATATGTATGTGTGATATCTGTATATATGTATTCACTCTCTATACATGTATTCACAATCATAATTAAGCTAATTTTTGCTCCCCCTCCCTGTCAGTATGTCTGGTAAATCCATGTTGTTTCCTTAAAGGGACCTTCTCTATCTTTCTTTCAGATATTTACCAAGAGTCGAACATGTACTTGGCTCTGTTGCAAAACTTGGCTATGATACAGATGGATGTACTGTATATAAATGCCCCAAAATAACTTTTATGATGTTAGATTCGCCTACAGTATATTTAAGGTTTTGCTGTATATACTAATTTAGAGTCAGAAGGGTTGTAGCAAACTCTGAGAGGGGACTGAAAAAGTGTCAGCGAATCATAGAATGTTATAGCAGGAATGGTACTACTGTGAGAGCCTGTGCCACTGCTTTGCGGAATGGGGAGAAATAATAATAGCTCCCATTTATTCAAGGCTTCCTATATGCCAGTACTATGTGCATTAACTATTTGAACCCTCACAGTAACTGTTGAGGTGGGTCCTATTATTAATTGCCTTTTACCGACAAGGAAAGTGAAGCCAGAGAGTTCTAGTCTATCCTGTCTAATCCTGGCAACGCTGTGGTGCAGGGAGGTTTTCTCCTACACATCAGTTCCAGCCTGGGCTTTGATCTTCTGTTTTGATAGGCGTCTTCTCCTGTCCTTATTGCTCACTATGTGAGAATGGTAGGTGCTCCTCAGGTATAGACACCCCCCTTGTAGACACGGCAGGTTGCACATACTGCTCCTTCCACTGTCTACCCTAAGGGCTCCCCACACGTCCAGCTGTGGTGGGGGGTTGCCAGACTGGGGCCTCAGTAGGGCATGGCTCCCCCTTAGTCCCCTGCATACCACATCCTTTCTTTTTTCTCTCTAGCCTCTGTCCCTCCTCCCTTCTCAATTGTTTTGCCTCTCTCCAGGCATATTAGTTAATTCCACTTCAGGTCATCTTATTATGACAAAATGCATTCTTAGTTTCACACCGCTGTCATGCAAAAGTGGATACCATTTCCCATAAGTTGGGGTTTGGCAGGATTTGATTTAATAGTATTCTAAGCTCTTAGTTTTCCTTTCACTGTACTCACCCAGAACTAGAGACAACAGAATTAAAAAAAAAAAAAAAAGAAAAGAAAAAGAAACAGACACTATTAGTCCCTTGCTTCTCAAATTGTGGTCCGAGGACTAGTGTCACCTGGGAGCTTGTTAGACATGCAGAATCTGGACCCCTCCCAGACCTACTGAGCCAGAGCCTGTAGTCTAACAAGACCCACAGGTGATTATATATATATGCACATTACATTTAAGAAGCACTGTAAGCTTACTCTACTTTATTCCTCTCTCTTTTTTTTTTTTTACAGGCTCAATGTTAAGACTTGGTCACAGCTGAAAGTCTTCAGTGTCATTATTGATAATGGTTCTGGTACTGATGAGGTTTGTGGATGCCATTAAACTGAGAAATGTCTCTTGACTTTAAGCTGAGAAATGTTTCTAACAACCAGGAAGATAAAATTGAAAGTAGCCTTAATTAATTAGTAAAGTGATTACTTTAAAACAGAATAGTGTTCTACAGGGAACACTGCCTGGCAAAGCTTTGTGAGGTGTAAGATGTAGGTGGAGACACACTCAGGCGTTTTCATTTGTGAAGAAACACCATTCTTTTCGGTCCTCAGGACTCGGAGACAGCTTGTTTCCTAGGGGCTGCCAGGGTCTCAGTTTTGAATTGTCTTAATGATTCTGGATGAGATGGTTCATATTTCAGCGGACTGATTATTAAATAAATCCTCATTATGGTGCTACCCTTGAATCGTTAGGTTATTAGAAAGCAATGCAGCTGGAGATGTGGTACTTCTGTCCTAAAGTGGTCTTTCTAGAAATAAGATTTAGCATAAGGCCCTTAGTTTTTAATCAGGAAGTTGAACAGAGAGGGAACATTAGAGGACTGTTGCTACAATTTTAAAATTAAAAACTATCGTAGAGGACCGTGAGCATTTTTGCTTATTTTCCAATGCAAAGTTCTTTGGAACAGTTTCAAAGTTGAGGTAGAGACATTTTTTTCTAAAAGTTTTCTTTTATTCAGTAATGAGAGCCGTAAGTCATAATATTATTTCCATATTCTTCTTGTCTTCCAGGAAGTTCCTAAGGTGTGTTTTTTTTTGTTGTTTTTCAATGACTAGAGGCTTTCCTTTATTTCAGGCTTCTGACTCACCTTCCTTCTTTTCCTCCTTGTCTTCTAATTCTTGTTTTATAGTTTGTATTTTAGAATGTGCATTTTAAGTCATCTTAAATTCCTGTTGGAAGTAGTGAAGGAATATATTAATATAAAGTGGGTTAGTTTTGTTTCTGCTTCATTAACTCTACCTTGCTTGGGCATCGTGCGTGTGCAGGGTCTGGGTTTGGTGTGTGTCCCAGCAAGCACTCTCATTTTGTTCTCTCTGAACCAAGTTGCTGAGGAAGTTTGGAGTGGGAGTGGGGGGTCTGCTGGTGGGAGTGGGGGGTCTGCCTGGCAGCCGTGTGCACAGTGGTTTGGAAGGGAAGCAGCAGGACATCAGTTTGGCAGCTGTCTTGGTGGTCTCAGACTACAGCATCTGCACTAAAATTGGAAAGGAGAGGATGGGGATGGGAAAGACCTTCTGGGGACAGAACAAACTGATTTGGACTACTGGTGAGGGGCAGAGAGTAAGGAAAAGGGAAGAATGTATGTGACTCTGGTCGTCATTCCTTGATGTTGCCTTAAGAAAATCCTCTCCAGATTTTGGTACATATTCTTTTCCTCTGTCTGGGGAACTTGATAAACTAAGCCTTGGGCCAGCAGAGTTACATTTTTAGTTTTTCTTTGTCCTTTCTTAGCTCTTTGTCGTAAATCCTACTGTGGGAAATGTGAAGACGACGCAGAAGGCACCTAAGCTGTTCTTGTTTGCTTTTCTCTGTCCCACACCTCAGGTTCTCCATCACTTGAGGGGAAGTGGACTGAACCCCCTTAGCAAGATCTCTCTTGTTCTTTAGGAGTCCCCTTTTCTAATTCAACTTGGCCCAGAGTTAAGTCCTGTATGAAGAGGTGTTTATGAGGCTGCCATGCCCTTTGCTGTGGAAAAGCTCCTGGGAGTTGTTACTGACCCAGAGTTAAGTCCTGCATGAAGAGGTGTTTATGAGGCTGCCATGCCCTTTGCTGTGGAAAAGCTCCTGGGAGTTGTTACGAAGGCTGAGTAAATAACAGACGTCTGTCCTAGACTGCCTGGATGGCATCCCGCCATGTGGCCCAGAAAAACCCCAGCCCTATCTCCTCCAGGCCATTGTTTACCCTGGTTTGTGAGGTGCCCAACAAGGACAATCACAGAAGGGTGAAATGTACTTTTTCTTTGGACCTGAAATGGGATCTGGACTTACCCTGTACTTAGTAGAGCCTTACTCAGTGAATACTAAAACTAGAAAATTGCATTTTTCTGAGGCTGTTCTCTTTGACTCCTGTTAGCTCTTTATTCATGAAATTGACTCCTATTAGCTCTTTATTCATGAAACAGACAATTTAACATGGGTTTAGGAGGGTAAATCAAACAGGAAGGAGTTGCCGTGTTTCAAACAGCTGAGAACATAGACCCGCTTTAAAGGGTCCTACTCTAGTCTACAGATGCCCCAGCTTACGTGTTGAGTAAGCTAATTAGATTAATTGTGGCTCATTCAGATTTACTCATCAGAGAAATCCTTTGCAGCCTGCACGGGCTTCACTTGGCTGGCTTCTTGTTCTGACTTTTCTGTGAATGTTTGCGAGTAATAAAGTAACTTTTTATGATTTATGCTTTATACAAATTTAGTGTAATAATTTAGGTAAGGTTTTACTGTGTATACTAGCATGCACACTTCTAATCTGTGCCCTTGGATACTAAATATTATGCTAATTTCAAAGGGCTTGATTTCCTTAAAAGGAACAGTCTATAAATTTGGTAGTAGCTGATTAAGGGAGGATGATAGTTTTTTCAGTAGGAGGGGGATGCACACAGAGAGCTTAGCCTGTGTTTTTTAGGCAAACTATCCTAATCTAGGGCCCATTAACCTCATGAAAGGTATGTGCAAATTTAATGTATATTCATTTTTCTGGGGCCCATAGCTTTTATTAGATTTTCAAAAGAGTAGTTGACTCCTAAAAGCTAGGAACTTCTGCAGAATATTTTCTAGAGTGAGATAGTATTAATGCAGATTTGAGAAATATGGAATCTCTACATGCTTTCACCTCTTAAAAAAATATATTGTTATGGCTCCCTGCAAATGGGTTAGTTAAGTACTGTTCCCCAGCCTATCAATTTGCAAAACCCACTTACACATTATGTTCAGACAATGTTAATCAATGAAGATTAGTCAATGAGGACTAGTCAAGGAACATGAGCAATCTTGCTTCAAGACCCAAAATGTTCCTGGATGGTGATGCTGATTGTGCTGGTTTATAACATTGTTTCTAAAGAGAAGAAGCACCCCAACAAGGCAGTTAAGGTGGAATTGTAGGAATGTGTATTCTCCCCCTTCCTCTCTACTCCTCTCTATGAGCTAGAGACAGGTTTCGAAGGAGGGGTGGGCACCATTGGGTGATTTCTAGTTGGGTTAGAGAAAGCAGTACTTGGATAACTTGCTGCATCCACCTAAGCAAAGATGTTGTCCTGCATTTGCAGAGGGTGTCATTTGTTTGTTTTAGTATTGTGGTTTTTGAGGTTTGTTCATTGGTATGTGTGGCTGAATAATGAAACAGTGGACGCTTCAGAGGTAAGGATAACAACTGTCATGAAATGTTGTGTGTTATAACCTTTGTTCTGACTAAATGGAAAACAAATAATGTTAATATCTAAGTATATTGAGTGCTTACCACTTGCCAGGAACTGATTCTAAGCTTTTTACATATAATAATTCATTTTATCCACTCCCCCCAACCCCTCACTAATCGCATAGTATGAATAGTCCTTGTTCTGAAATAAAAAAGAAACAAAGCAGCAATCTCTTCCTGCAGGCTGGTGGATGTTTGAGATAACATTCCTGCCCTCGGTGACGCTGCATTCTTGGTTGAAGTGGTGATTTAGCTGAAAGCTGCCCTGGTTGCTCAGAAGTGCTGGTGGGAGGGGTGGGCTCTGGCTCTTCCCAAGTTTCTCAGGAGTAGGAGGGACCTTAAAGATCTAGACCTTTCTGTACTACTTGTCTGCCTCCCTGAACTCCCAACACACATTGGTTACCTGGCCTCTGCCTGACTAGCTTCCTAGGTGTCTTTTCTGAAGTAACTCCTTAAGGGGAGATTTACTGTACTTTGTAGCATAGTATTATAGTAGCTGGCTAGTAAATGTGATTTAATATATATATTTTCAACCATGACTGAACACCCACCCACTGGGTTGCAGGAATTTAGGATGTTCTGTGGCAAAACAGGAATAAAGAGTCTTTGCACTTGATTTGTTCCCAGACTGGAATGGGAGGCAGACAGGTAAGCTTGGTGGACTGGTTGTGAGATAAGAGCTGCTGGTGGCCACACCAAATGCTTAAGGGAACCTAAGAGAGTGTCTGATTTAGCCTTGAAGAAACAAAGAAGGTGGGAAGGTGGCACTTGAATGAATGAATAAATTAATGGTAAATGCAGACAGTTATTATAAAGCTCAGAAATATTACAGCCTCTACTACTTCATGCAGAGAGAAAGTTTGAAGTGATTTTCCAGATAAAAGAACAAAAACACCTAAAAATGGTGATAAACTGAATCGACAAAACACAGTCTTTCTCCATCTCCCTCTCTCCCCTTACCCCCAGGAAAATAAAGGTAAGCATTCCATATTATTTTCAACCTTTCACTATTTCAGTCAATTTTAAAGAAATCCAATGCTTTTAAACAAAGGAAGAAAATAGGTGATTGTTAAAGTGCTCTGGATCACACACACACACACTCTCTCTCTCTCTGTTTAGGTACTATAAATGTGTGTGGCTGTCAGTGAATGCTGCACATAATTTTTATCATTTGCTCTTCTGTGGGGAGTATGTATCATTATGAGTTGAAGTGCTTACAGTCTACAGATAATTTTTATAAATGTCAGAATGTGTTCCACAGCAGCTAGGACACTTATGAGGAAGAACCACAAAGCAGATGGAAAATATTTGCCAGGTTTGGCCAATGACAGATGACAAATGTGTCTCGTGGCTTCTGTGGGCATAGAGAAGCTTTAGGAGCATAATGGCTTCCTCGTGCTTTTATCTGCGTTTTCTTGTAGTGGCAAACTCAGATTGGTGCTGTGCTGATGAACATTTTTTTCTATAGGAAAGTATTTCAACAGAAAGATGTTACATTGATTAGTGGCCTTGCTGCCTAATCAAGTATGGGAAGTGAATTCCCAGGTGGGTGGGGTTGACCCTCTGGGTGGTTGACACTCTCAGGTGGGAGCTGTTGTATTCCCAGCACTCAGCACACTGGTCCCATGTGTACCTTGTTCAACATTTGCAGAATGAGTGTCCCTTCGCTTCTTCTAGCAGCTGATAGCTTCCCTGTAAGTTATCAGCAGAGAGAAGATATAATGTTGTCTTATTCTCCCTGAAAGCAACACAGGAATATGCCAGCAGTAGAATGAAACTGCATTGGGACCTCATTGAACCCTTCCTTAGTGCACCTATGTGCTTCCTCCAGAGTGTGTAACCTTTCCTTTACTAACACAATCTCCACATTATGATCATCTGAAAAAGTGCTGCCTACAAGCCGTAATTGTGTTGATCCAGCTGGAGTTGAATCAAAGGAGTTACTAGGTTGATAGCCTTAGGCTGAAGCTTTCTAAAGAGCAGTTTCTGTGACTCTCAGGTAACTTGTTATGTAAACCCTGTTTTTAAGTCTCTTTGCACCCCCTTATTGATATTCTGTGTTGATCCAGCTGGAGTTGAATCAAAGGAGTTACTAGGTTGATAGCCTTAGGCTGAAGCTTTCTAAAGAGCAGTTTCTGTGACGCTCAGGTAACTTGTTATGTAAACCCTGTTTTTAAGTCTCTTTGCACCCCCTTATTGATATTCAGACAGTACTCTCTCTGCGAAGTGGAAAGCCAGGATCTCATCTTTTAACAGATTAGCATTCCACACAGTGCAAGGCCTGATCTCCTTGTGTCTAGGTTGCTCTATTCAACTTGAAAGGCAGCATGATGATTTATGTTCCAAGTGTACCTGGGGAGAAGACCCAGTGGGGAGCCAGGGTTGTGATGGTTGGTTGGATTTATTTTTTCCCAGGAGCATCCTGTTTTTCCCCCTCTCCCTTTGGTGTTTTGCAAATATTCCAAGTAATTCCAACTTTATTTGGAAGGTTCTCTCATACTAGCCTGCTGTCTAGGTAGCTCTTGAATCCAACAGATGGAAGCAGAGACACAAAAATCTGCTAGGTGGATGGAATAAAAAGTGACTTCCACCTTGTGCCTCTGACCAGGATCAACATTTGGAAAAGCATTGGTAGAAGAAATACTCTGTGAGAAGGGGAAGGAATGGGTAGAAGAATGTGAATAAAAATTAAATCCTGAAGCTTGATTAGTTCTCTTAAAGCTGTCCTTAGAGAGTTTATAAATGGCTGCAAATGTTTTTGAAAATATTAGAAATAGTTCCTGGTTACTTTTTCCAGTTTTCATATCAGCTAATTTTATGGATAGTCACTAGATTAGAAACCTTTGGAGACTGGGACTGTTGTATTAATCTTCACATCCCCCATTGTGCAAAGCACAGTTTATTCATTAGTTTTTTTTTTTTTTTTTTTTTTTTTTTTTTTTTTTTTCCACTAGATTAGAAACCTTTGGAGACTGGGACTGTTGTATTAATCTTCACATCCCCCATTGTGCAAAGCACAGTTTATTCATTAGTTTTTTTTTTTTTTTTTTTTTTTGATTCCTCCCAACTATAGTTTTCACATATAAATGATTAATTTACAAGAGATTAAAAGATGGTTTAGGATTTAGGGTATTTGGTTTTCTTGCTCAGAATAGAGAGGTGGAAGAGCAGGGATCCGTGTGGTAATTAACCACAATGGTAGAAGGAAAAAAGGCACTGAGAAAAGAGAAAGAAGACAGGACTATTCTGGCTGGCATCCCAAGTCTTCAGGTAATCAGCTTGGGAGCCCATGGCCCAGGTAATACTTTGGTGATCATGAATTGTGGAAGTTAACCTTATTTAGTGCCCCACAAAGCCGTAGACCTGTACACTTGTTCCCATCTGCAGCTGCCACGGAGGGTAGCAGACCCCATGCTGGGGAGTGTAGAAGAGAATTGGGTGTGCTGCTGGAGGGATTCTGCTGCCATCACTTCACCTACAGAGCTGGGATGCCCTGAATAGTGTCAGAGCTCATGATGCAAAGTACTAATTATGTAACAGAATCTGATACCTCAAGATTCGGTAAAATTTTTTGGCTCAAACATGTATACCTATTTATAGAGAGAATATTGGAGCAGAGCTCTCTTAGATATCAAACACCCTGGTCAGAAGAAAAAGAGAAGCAAATTCCTGGTATCAGGAAATTGTAGCACATTTTTGCAGAATGCTTAAGTCTCGTGGCACAGCAGTCCTAAGAGTGTTGTTCAGTTTCATGGTTTCTCCTCTTACACAGAGCTGAATGTATCTTTCCCTTTATTTATTTAGCAATGTCTGAGTGCTTACTGTGAGCTGAGCGCCTTCTAGGTGTTGGGAGTAAAACAGCAGGCAAAACAAATCCCTGAGGCACCCTCTGTTTTAGTGAAGGAGATGGACAATAAGCACTTAGATAAACACCTGATAAAATATCTGTTGGTGTTAAGATCTAGGAGGAAAAGGGGATAGAGTAGGGTGATGGGGTGCTGTTTCAAATACTGTGGTCAGGGAAGTGGTGACATTTAGGAGAAACTGGAGTTGAGGAGGAGATATTCCAGGTGGGGACATAGCAGGTGTCCCTGTGGGCCCTGAAGTGGAAGTGTGCTCGGCCTGGTCAAGGAAGTGAGCCCCAGGAAGGCCACTGGGCTGACGAGGAGAAGCAGAGAAGAAGGGTGGGCTGACGGCTGGGGTAACCAGGGGCCAGGCCGTGCAGGGCCTCATAGACCCCGAGCTTGCTCAATGGCCTGCCCTTCATCTGTTTTGGAGCCTATTCCTGTTGTGGCAACATTAATTCTCACATGATAAATATTAGTGGGGAAATAGGAATTTCTATATAAAATTTACTTCTGCACACTGAAGGATTCTGGCTTAGACCTCAGCCATTGATGGGTGGTAGATAAAAGGCCCTTTCCTTAGTTATGTTTTTTTTATTGTGGTAAAAACCACATAGCATAAAATTTACCATCTTCACCATTTTTTTTTTTTTCCTTTTTGTCTTTTTTACTGACCGGCAACGGGATCGCAACCCTCAGTATGTTTTTTTTATTGTGGTAAAAACCACATAGCATAAAATTTACCATCTTCACCATTTTTTTTTTCCTTTTTGTCTTTTTTACTGACCAGCAACGGGATCGCAACCCTCAGTGTTGCACCCACACCGCACTCAGCACTCAGCCAGTGAGCGGGAACCGGTCTCCACATGGGATCCGAACCCTTGGCAGGAGCGCCGCCGCGCTCCCAAGCAGCGCACTCTCCAGTGCGCCACCGGGCCGGCCCACCATCTTCACCATTTTTAAGTGTATAGTACAATAAGTAGTGTTAACCATAGGCACATCATTGCACAACAGAGTTTTAGAGCCTTTTTTCTTGCAAAACTGAAACGCTGTACCCACCGAGCACCACCTCCTTCTTCCAGCCTCTGGCAACCACTATCCTGCTTTCTAATTCTAAGACACCCCATGTAAGGGGAATCTTGCAGTATTTGCCTTTTTGCTGTACTTTGACTTTTGTGGCTCCCTTATTTCACTTAGCATAATGCCCTCAAGATTCATCCATGTTGTAGCATGTGTCAGATATTTTTTTAAGGCTGAATAATATTCCATTGTGTGCACATCCCACATTTTCTTTATCCATTCATCCATGGATGGACGTTTAGGTTACTTCCACCTCTTGGCTATAGTGACTTTCTTTTGAATCCTGCTTGTGTCAGGTGCTGGGCTAGGAAATGAATACAGTCTAGATCTGACTCTCCAGAATGGCACAGTGGAGTCAAGGAGAAAATGAGTAACTGAACTATTGCCATATAGTCTAAGAAGAGCTATGGTGGATGTAAACACGGAGAGAGGCATGTGGCCCACATTCATTTCACCAAACTAAGCTTTGAAGGAAAACCAGAGTGAGTCACACTGGGGTGGGGATGGTCTGTGGAGAGTTTGCTAGACAAGGGGCCTTGACCTGAAGCAAAGTGCATTTGGTTACAGAACTGGAAGAGGTTAGAGTGTGGGGAGTGGTGAGAAATGTGGCAGGAAACATGAGCAGCAGCCAGGAAAAACAGATCAGGGAGGGTCTCACTTACAGGACTAAAGAATGTAGAGGTTTTCTTGAAGGCCACTGGGGAGCCATTGGAGAGAAGTGATAACAGATTTGCATTTTAGAAGGAATACACTAGTGGCACTGTCATTACACTGTTGAAAACGCCCATAATATATTATTTTATTTATTCCTTGCTCAATAAATATTTGCTTTAAGAGTGAGCAGGAAATAGGCCTTCTGTCAGGGATCAGAGAAGAACAGACACTATTTTTGGGACTGGGGGTACAGGTTCCTTTGAGCTTTGTGTTAATTTGCTTGATTCGTTACTGAGTATCTATGGAGATCAGTTCCCTGAGCTGTGCCCTGAGATGAGGTTTCCGTCATGCATGTGGAGAATTCACTGAAACTTGAATGTTTGCCATTATGTGAGGCAGGAGTATATATTCTATGAAAGGGTGTTGACATATTGTCATATCCATGAGCTGTTTAATCTGGAAGTATTTGTGAAAGTGACATCTGGTGTGAAGGCAGATAATTAATTATCTTTAAAAAAAAAAAAGCTGGAAAAGACAATCTACTTCCAGATTTTAGGGTTCTGCTGCGGGCCTGTTTTTGTGGAAATGATTTGTGTTCAGTGGCATTTCCCCCCCCACAGCTCTCATATGGTATTGTTTTGACTTGTTTGGAAAATAATTTACTTATCTTAGCTGGAAAAGACAATCTACTTCCAGATTTTAGGGTTCTACTGCGGGCCTGTTTTTGTGGAAATGATTTCTGTTCAGTGGCATTTTCCCCCCCACAGCTCTCATATGGTATTGTTTTGACTTGTTTGGAAAATAATTTACTTATCTTAAAAAGACTGATTCAAATAATTTGGGAAGTTTGTTTAATTATGTTAGCTAGAAATTTGAAGTTGTTGTCTTTATTGTAAGGTTCATTATTTATTCATTCATTTATCCATCCATTTATTTATACAATAAAAATTCATTCAGTGTACTATGCGGCAGGCATTGTGCTGGTTATGACAGAAAATATGACAGATATGGCCTGAGTAGCCATCTAGGCATTGAGAAAGACAAACACATAAGTGTATGCAGACACATGCACACTAATTGTGGTAAGGGCTAAAAACTGTCTAATAGGGTACAGTGATTGGGAATTTGGAATAGGTTGGGGCGTTATGTAGGGTAGTCAGATGAGACATTTTTGAGCCAGTGACCTTTAAGGTGAGGCTTGAAAAAGAAGAGAGAACCAGTCATGGAAAGAGTGAGGTGAAGGGGTTTCTAGGCAGATTCAACAGTGTGTGCAAAGGCCCTGAGGAAGTTTGTGGTTTTAGGGGAACTACAATGACAGTAAGACTAGAACGTAATGGATCAGGAAAGTCATGCTGGACCATGTCCGCTGTGGTATGTAAGGAGCTTGGATTTTATTTTAAATAGGCAAATAACATTATCTGATATGTTAAAAATGATTACTGAGGCTTCTAAGTAGAGGATAAATAAGAGGGAAGCAAGACAGTGGGAAAACTGGTAATTAAGGTGGTATAGTGGTGGAGGTGAGAGATAATGGCTTGGTCTAGGGCACTGCTGCTTAAACTGTGGTCTCAGGATCAGCCCCATCAAAATCACCTGGGAACTTATTAGAAATGCAAACTCTCAGTCTTATCATGGACCTACCAAATGAAAAACTCTGGGGGTGGGGCCCAGCAATCTGTTTCAACAAGCCCTCTGTATGACCTGATGCACAGAAAAGTTTGAGAACCACCTGGTCTAAGGATTGTTGGTGGAAATGGTGACAGCGACCGATTCAGGATGTTTTGGATACAGAAATGATAGACTTGCATAAGGGAGTTGTGGAAAAGGAGAAATGAGTGAGTTTGAACAACTGGGTAGGTACTGATCTTATTTAGTGACGTGAGGGAGACTGGTGGGGTGGAGAAAGGACATAACTTTTGGACACATTGATTGAGCTTGTTCACAAAATGTCTATGTGAAGATGTCAAGCTGTTGATGGCAATATGAGTGTATAGCCCAGAAGAAAGATTTTGTTTCAGGAAAGGAGTTTGGATTGCCAGTGTACAGGGAGTATTATTTAAAGCCATTGGAATAGGTGTGATCCCACCCAGAGATTGAGAGGGAGAGAGGTAGCAAAGGACTGAGCTGGAAGGAACTCTTAACATTCAGAGGAGCATGAGCTAGCAAAGGAACAGGAAGAACAGCCAGTAAGAAATGATGAGAACCAGGACAATGTGGCTTCGTGGGAGAGTATTTTAAAAACAGAGTGGTCAATTGTGCTTAATGCTTTGGAGAGTTCACTATGTGAAGCTAAGATTTGTAGCATAGGGATCTTTAACTAGGCATTTTATTTGGACCTTCAGTGAAACTGAAATAAAAATTCAGGGATCCATTTGATTTGCATTGGGATTGTTAGGTTGGAAGAATCCAGAGAAACACAGCCCCAATTTTCTATTTACTAGTTTTTTAAACAGTGCATTTTCATTGATTTCTCTGGCTCCCCTCTGGCTGCTACTTGCTGTGCACAAACAAACTCTGAATGAGCATTTTGTAGTCCTGAAAAGGGGCGGCATATGGACTTCGACAGCCGGTCATGTTTTCTTTTATTACTATATTTAAAACAACATCCAAGATTAAAAAAAAAAAAATTCTTGGCAGTGAGCTTAACAGGCTGCAATAAAAACTATTCCCTTTCACCAGGCTCTCCTGAATCCAGGTAGTGGGGTGCTAAGGGCCTCGGCCACGTCCCCCCCCCCCACAGCAGCCCAGCAAGGACCACCAAGTCGTAGCAAGAAGAGCCCTGGGTTCCCAAGCCGGGGAGGTGGGAGGTGAGGGCTTTTGCCACATCCTCCTGACATCTGCACCCAGCCCAGCAATGACCAAGACACCACTGGAAGCCCCCCCATCTCCCCTGTGGGAATGTGGGGGGTGCCACAGGCCTCAATCCCACCCCTCCTCCTTCCTCCTCCTTCCATCACATTTCCTTCCCCTTTCCCCTCTCCCCCTCCCTCCAAACTGCTCTGCAACAGCATCATAGAATATATAAAAAAAAAAATTAATAAAAAACAAACAAAAAAAACTATTCCCAGCAATTGAGAGAGGCTACTGTGTGCCTCATGTCATGTTATTGTATCTGGCTTCTTGGAATTGACAGTCTTTTAGGTAATCCGTACTTCAGAAAATTCGTGTTGGTGGGTAAGAAGAAGAAGACATTTATAATTTGGATATCTCTTCAGGCTCTGTTTACTGGGGTCACTGTTTCAGAATTTTCTACTTTTGACATTCTGGGTCATAAACTGTGAAATGTTGGGGGGCTTGTGTGGGAGGACATGGGCTAGGGGAGGAGCAGGAACACTTGAAGACCATTTGTGTTTGAACCATTGAGCTCGGGTCTTTAGATTTATTATTTCTTTTTATCCCCACTGTGAGGTGGGGGGTATTTCCCTCATTAGTAGATGAGGAAATGAGCTAGGAAAGAAAACTCCTATTTAAATCCAGGTCTAAAATGGATCTTTCTTCTGTGCATGGAGGAGGAGTTGTGGGGACAGGGCTCACAGAACAATGACAAGCAAGACAAGCCAGAGAGATATGAAAGGGATGAGGGACTAATGAGATACTTAAAAGGAAGGAGATTGAGCCATGGCAAGGCACTTAAATTTTAGTTTTACTGACAAATACAGCACAGAACAGACTCTTAAGATGCTCAGTGCAGGGCTAGGAGTTTTCTAGATTGTGCTGTGAATCTTACATTCAGGTGGCTACAGACCATGACCTCGGCAGGTGTTTCATTAAATGCTTCCTTTCTACTTTGATGTCATTTCTCTCCCTCTTGTGTGCAGGTTTAATTCATTGACCTTTTCTTCCCTATAGAGCTGCCAGACCTTGCTTGTTTTCCATAGATGTTACATGAGTTCAGATGTCACATCTTCAAGTTTCGATATACAAATGTGGGATCGGTACCTCTTTCTCTTCCAGGGTTATCTTAGGGCATGTGGGCTTTGGGGGCACTTTCCTCAGAGCCTCCATTTGCTATTTCACCCCTCTCCCCCTGGCTCCTTGTGAAAACAGAGATCGAGGTAATTAAATTGAAATGGGGGTAGGGGAATTTCCTGGAGTGATGAGCTAGTTAAAACTTCATGCTAGTTAACATGGACGTTCTAATCCATCTGTTCTTGAGCACAGGCAGCAAGTCTTGGGTGCTACAGTTGGTGCCAGTCTTAGCAGGGTCATATGTATTTCCAGTCACAAAAGACCTTTCTGTCATGTTGGAGAAGACAAAAGTTTGTAATAATCAGTGGGCCATTTAAAATGATAATGAGCAACTTAGGCCTAAAGCAGATGTCACAAGCTAGTGGCTTGCAGCCTGCTCCTATGTGCTTTAAATATACACCACAGTTGTTCCTTGGTATCCATGGATTGGTTCCAGTACCCTGTGGATACCAAAATCAGTGGATGCTCAAGTCCCTGATATAAAATGCTGTAGTATTTGCATATGACCTATGCACATCCTCCCGTATACTTTAAATCATCGCTAGATTACTTATAATACCTAATACAGTGGCTGTGCATCACTTTATTCATGTGGATTCAGTGGTGCTCAAGTCCCTGATATAAAATGCTGTAGTATTTGCATATGACCTATGCACATCCTCCCGTATACTTTAAATCATCTCTAGATTACTTATAATACCTAATACAGTGGCTGTGCATCACTTTATTCATGTGGATTCAGTGTAGTTTTTGGTGTTCAGGTTTTGCTCTTTAGAATATTATGGGATTTTTTCCTCCTGAATATTTTCAATGGGCCGTTGGTTAAATCCATGGATACCGAATTCACAGATACAGAACCCACCAAGTACAGAGGGCTAAATGTATTTAAAAAATTGAAATTTGTTCTCAAGATTTACAGATTGGGGGATTTCAGACATAAATCAAGATTTTAGCCTTTCTAAAAAATCACACCTGGGAACAGGAGTCCTCCATTTGTGCCTAGCAGGAATTGGAAGAGCTGGGTAGTGACTGTCACCTTTCAGTGGTGGCATGCTCTCTCCATTTTGCCACAATCCCCAAGGTGCCCTAGTGTTTCTCCTTGACCCTGAAGCCCATGTTGACTGCCATTTGTCATTGTCCTAAGACAGTTGCTTTTCCATCCAGCCTTCTTTGTTCTTTTATAAACCCACTTTGGCTTCCTTATTCATTCAAGTTCACTGACCTTTAGCCTAAATGATCAGGAGACAGCATGTCCAGGAGTTTATATTATCCTTGCAAAAGCAGAAGATGAGAAAAGTCTTCCTGTCTGCTAAAAGACGTTGCTGTATTCAGATCAAGACATGAGTGAGAGAAAGCACATAGTTATATGGAATGCATTGGGGATCTTTTGGAAAAATTAATCAAGAGCTCTGATTACTTCTTCAGTCATACCTAAGTGCAGATTTCTTGTTGTTTCAGACAAAATTTTTTGGAGATACTGAAAGTATTTCAGCTGTTGTTGTACATATGTGTGTGTTTTGAAAAATAGGGTTGAGGGAAACAATGAGAAGAGCAACAGGGATATGTTTCCCCCAAAGAGTTTTTCAGGCTGTTCAGTGCATAAGAGAGTATTTGCAAAGTTTCAGTTTCCAGCCTGGGTGTCAGCTCATGATCACTGATCTAGGCAGATATTCTTTGATATGAATTGTTTAATGATGAACTTGTGAAAAGCATGTGATCCTATTTAGCATTGGGGATTCATGGTTGAAAAAACCTATTTGTGCATACTGAGGTACACTGTTGTAGGTCAGGAAATTGAAGGTAGGGAGCAGAGGGGGAAGTAGGAGAGAGAGTTTCATTCCTCAGCTTAGTTTGGCAAACCCCAGTGGAATGGTCTTGATGTATCAGGCCTTCTGCTGCTACTCGGGGTAGGAAGAGAAAAGTAAGACAAAGAGAACATGCAGTCTTGAGCAGAGAATTTCATTGCAGTGTGGTAAGAGGTGTGCCCATGGCACTGTGGCTTTACAGATGGGCATGTGGCCCAGTCCAGGGCTGGAGGGATGCTTCCTGAGAGAAGTTGATGACTGAATTGAGGCTTGAAGGCTGAGTAAGAGTTAGCCAGGCAATGAAAAGTGGGACAGGAATTTAAAGTGTGAAGTTCAACTTGGGGAATGGAGGGAGGAGATGCTGGAGGGGCTAAGTCATGGATGGCTTTGCTGAAGGTTTTGGGGAGCCAGGGAAGAAGGAGAGAGATGATCAGATTTCCATTTTGACTGCAGTGTGGTAACCTGATTGATGGCAGTGTGGTGGGACTGGGGGTTGGGAGACCAGGAAAGTTGCAGCCAAGTTAGAAAATCCTTTTTGGTTTTGGAAGACAGGAGGAGGGAACTTATTGTAACATAATTTTGCTAAAAGTTTTGCAGAAGTGAATCATGTTTATCAAGATAAATTGTACAAGAGGTTTGTTTGGTTATAACATTGTTTCTGTGGGACATCACCCTTCACCAAGAACAAGCACTTCCTGGGCAGAGGCAGGCAGCACAGTCTCCTGCCCTGGGGAAGCTGGGCATTACCCTTGCTCACACTCCGGGACTAGCTAATTCTAAGCCTCCTCCAGCCTCCTGCTGTCAAAATGACTTTTCTTCTGTTTATTTTCATATGGAAGCTATACAATTTAAATGTTCTGTGCTATGCAAGGACCTCAGCAGTGGGTGGGGAATAGCCCTCCATGAAATATTCTGGGAAAAGATTTCATGTCCCTGGGGCACCACCACTGTTAGAGACGTTCTACTGATGCCTGTGGTAGGTGAGAGTTTGTGGGTAGTAAATTTGATTAAAATTCAGTTCAGGCTGTCGTCATCACTCTCCAGGAAAACTGCAATAGCCTCTTAAGTAGCCCCTTGGCTCATGGCCTCGCTCTGATCCATTGTCTGCACGGCTGCCAGAGTGATTTTCTGAACTGCAAATCCAAGCATGTCATTCCCCTACTTAAATCCTTTGACAAGTTCCCCAAAGTAATCAGTGGGTTGGGAAGGCAGGAACGTGGGTCTGTCCGACCCTGCAGCTAGTGTCTTCTCTACCTCACACTGCTCCCCCACCCCTCCCGGACCTGTGAGGCATCCCTCCCCCAGGGAGTCAAAGTTCAGTCCTCATTAGATCTCTAGAAATCTACCTGGCTGGACCGCATTATCCTACCCTCCCTGAAGCCCTTTACTACTTTAATTTTTAATGTTTGCCTTTGGCTTTTTGCAAAAGTTGATATAAGAAGCCTAGTGTGAAGAACATGTTCATATTTATTTATTTTTGTTGTTAAAGGAATTGTTAGTTCATTTTGCAATTAAGTGCTTTATGTAAGGACCTGTGAATGTGTTGAATGAATAGCTCATATGCTAAGTTGCTTTAAGCATCTAGTGCCAGGAAAAAAGAGTTTTTCTCATATAAAAAAACTTGAATGCTTCCTTTAAAAAATCATTTAGTTAGGCTGGCCCGTGGCTCACTCGGGAGAGTGTGGTGCTGATAACACCAGGGCCACGGGTTCGGATCCTATATAGGGATGGCCGGTTAGCTCACTGGCTGAGCCTGGTGCTGACAACACCAAGTCAAGGGTTGAGATCCCCTTACCGGTCATCTTTAAAAAAAAAAAAAAAAGAAAAAAGAAAAAAATCATTTAGTTAAAGTAATACCGTGTTTACTTTTTACTTTTGTTGCCCAGAGCCTCAGAGCTAAGAGTTTCGGTTATAATAGTCATAAAATCCCAGCTAGTGGTTGAATTGTCAATCCACTGCTTCTGTCTGCCCAGCCCAGTAGCCCTTTTCCCATTTACCTCTTTGTTTA
>NW_007729313.1:94835-103425 GCF_000696425.1 Galeopterus variegatus
TTTTAAAAAAAAAAAAAAAAAAAAAGAAAAAAATCATTTAGTTAAAGTAATACCGTGTTTACTTTTTACTTTTGTTGCCCAGAGCCTCAGAGCTAAGGGTTTCGGTTATAATAGTCATAAAATCCCAGCTAGTGGTTGAACTGTCAATCCACTGCTTCTGTCTGCCCAGCCCAGTAGCCCTTTTCCCATTTACCTCTTTGTTTGAAAAAAATCATTTAGTTAAAGTAATACCGTGTTTACTTTTTACTTTTGTTGCCCAGAGCCTCAGAGCTAAGAGTTTCGGTTATAATAGTCATAAAATCCCAGCTAGTGGTTGAATTGTCAATCCACTGCTTCTGTCTGCCCAGCCCAGTAGCCCTTTTCCCATTTACCTCTTTGTTTACAAATATTTATTTACTGAGTGGTCGTCATGTGCTGAGCACTGAGAATACTGTGGTGAATAAAACAGGCAGGCAGAAATGGAAGTAGGTAGACCGCACTTGCCCAAGCGTGAGATAATGATGGCTTGGATTGAGCGTTGGCTGCAAGGGTAGAGAGAAGGGACAGGGTCGTTCCAAATATATTTTAAAGGCAGAATCAAGTGGATTTGCTGAAGCTTGAAAGTGGGGAGTGAGGGAAAGAGGAATAAAGGATGACTTCCAGGTTTTAATTCATTATATGATGGTGCTTTTGCTGAGACTGAGGGAGGAGCAAGTTGGGGGCAAGGGACGGAGAGCTAGAAACTGTGGAACTGTATAATTTGAAATACTCATTACATATCCAGTGGAGATGCCATTTAGGTCCTCTGGAGCTCAGGAGAAATTCCCCCTCCTCCCCCCCATGCCTGTGCATGGGTGCACACACACACATGCATGCACACGTACTTATTTTAGGGAACTTCTTATACCCACTGCAACTTCGTGGTTCTAGTGTGGCTTCGTCTTCCCCAGCTACAGAAGAAGACCTGATGCTTCTGTGCCTGCTGGTCCCTGTGCCCTAGTCCCCTGGCCACAGTGATAAGTCCAGGGGGTGGACATATGACCCAAGCAAGTTCCTTATTGGGGTGTTTGGAAATACTTCTTTGGAGAGAGAGGCCCTGTCTTTCCCCTGGAGGACTAAAAGGTGTACACGCTTAGCTGCCTGTGCCATGATTCCTGCTGCGTGGAAGAAGCCCATCTGAATAGTAGAGAAAGATGCCCTTACCCAGAAAAGCAGAGGTTGGAGAAATGTGGAAAGAACCCCTATTTGCTACTTGCTGTAACGCCAGGGTACAAAGGTATTTCATGAATAAAGGTTTGTTTGGTCAAGCAAGTTTAAAGAAAGAGGTTTCTTGACAGCAGAACTTTTCTGTCTTTAATATTGAATGTGTTTTGTGTGTCTTCAAGAGGGGGATTAGTATGCAGTGTTTCCCAAACTTATCTAATGGGGAGGTTTTTTTTTTTTTTTTTTTTTTTTTTTTTTTTTTTCTGTTGTTGTTTTTTAAATGAAACATCTATTAATATCTCTTAGTGGGAATCCAACTTGAAATGCTGGAAGAGGTTGCCATTTTCTTGCTGATAGTATGGTGTGATGGTAGTGGGTTGTTCTTTCTAGGAAAACTGGGAGAAGCTCCATATTACCTTTGATACTTGAGATTATTGAGACAACAGCCTTTTTTTTCCCTCCTGGTATTTTAACATGTTGGTACCAGAGATTATCTGTATTCTTAGTTCTTGCAGCTCATAGTGGCTACTTCAGGCAGAGGCGTCCAGAGCAGGGTCAGGAGACCAAGGGGCCAGAGGTCTCCCTGCTTTGGGAGTATTCCAGACACAGAGAGTACCTGGGTTTTCCACTGTCATATCAATTCATTTATACCAATTAATTATTTAGAGACAGTGAGTGCGGTTTGGTGAATTTGTAATCCTTGGCTGTCTTTCTTCTCATGTCTTAGTGATTTAGTGGTAACAATAATTGGCTTTCGTGAATTGTTTTCTTCTACCAATTGCTAACCATTAACACCTCAATCAAACAGGGAATTTGCAGCTACTTAGTTTAAATAATCTCCATGCCCACACCTCTGGCTTTTCTCTCCTGTCACTGACCCAGATCCTTGATGTGCTTGATAACTCTTTCTAGACTTTGTTATCAAAACCTTTTCAAGTAGGTACTTGATATAATATTATTTTTTTAATAATTGAATTCTTTTAATTAAATAATTGGTTATTTTGTTTATTTATAGTCATTTGCTCAGATAGTACATATTTATCTTGTGATTTAAAAAAAAAAAAAGAAAAAATCTTAGCCCTTAGAGGGACCTTTAACGGCCCCATTCTGCGACAGTCTACTAAGCACAGTACTAACCTGACATCTTTAGAAACTTTTGAGAGAAAGGGCAGCTATTCCCCATTCTAAAGGAAGGGATCTGCTGGAAAGTCTGTAGATGGCAGGTTTTGACTACATCTGATCGAAGCCAGAAAGTGAGCTGTTGAAGATAGTGACATTTTCTCAAGCAGGAGCAATAACCACCTGAAATCAGAGGCCCTTTCACACTTCTGTCATTTAATCTTCACCACAGTCCTGTGAAACATCCCATCTTTACAAAGGAAGATACTGAGTCCAACATAGGTTAAGATACTTGCCTGAGGTTGTACAAGTAAGAGCTATTCTGGAAGATAAACTCAGATTTCTTGTCTTTTCTGTTCATTTCACTGTCCTTTGTGGGTTTATGCTTTTTTCTTTCATTGAAATAGAGAAAGGCTCTTCTCTCTGTGATTCATGTGTGCTGATCTGTGTGGTGTGTGTGTGTGTGTGTGTTTTAAATTGCAATTTGTGTTGCAGCCTGTTCTTGTTCTTGTATTATTCAGGCCTTCTCTGTTAGATGGGTAGTTAATCTGTGAAAACCCAGAAAGCTTGCAGCTCTATTGATTTGATTTTGTTGTAAGATAAGGCATGTATAATAACTCTGGGTGCCTGGTTTTAAATTAGAAGGTTTTAAATTACGTATTAAATTATGAAAATGAAATGAGGTCTCTGAAAATTCTGTATTCTGGAAAATGTCATTAAGCAATTTCCATTTTGATGCAATGTTTATTAAAAAGATGTATTTTCTAAGAGTGTTGGTTGTGCTGTTTTTTAATCTCTGATTTTTCTGTGGCTGTTCTCGAGTGTGAACCACTGTTTAAGATAAACTAATAAAGGAGAGAAATAGGATGAAACACTTTACTAATTCTGATGTGCACCCAAGTGAAAAATGGTTTTCAGAGACTATCTGTACAAAAAGGGGACTTATAGTCCATTTCTAGCCTGAGTACAGAGAACTGATCACTTGAGCCATCTCATAAGCTGTCACTCCCTGCCCCCTGCAGTGTTGCGTCCTACCCCAACGCCACCACCCCCCAGCCTGTGAGCAACCTCATACAACATGGTGGTGAAGAGTATGGGCTGTGGTCCCAGATGGCTCAGGTTCAAACCCAGCTCTAGGCTGTGTGACATTGGACAAGTCACTTAAGTCACTGTGTTTCAGTGCTCTCATTCGTAAATAATAGTATTTGTCTCGTAGGGTGGTTGTTAGGGTTAGATAAGTTAGTGCATGTAAATCATTCATGCAAGTACCTGCCTAAATACCCTATTACTTATTATTTATATTTGTAATCGTTTATTTTTATGTGCTTTTATTAAGCCTAAAAAATTAGTCTTATTCTACTTTTATACCTTCAAGCCCCTTTTATAGAGCATGGTAGGCACTCAATAAATGTTGCTTATGCGTTTATTTTTATGTGCTTTTATTAAGCCTAAAAAATTAGTCTTATTCCACTTTTATACCTTCAAGCCCCTTTTATAGAGCATGGTAGGCACTCAATAAATGTTGCTTATGTGAATAAGTGAGTCAAAACAATCAGTAAACACAGAGGACTTATTTTAGTGCTTGTCAGGTTATGCCCTGCTTTGTTCCAGCAGAGGATTTATTTCAATCAGTGTTTTAGATGTGCCCTTTTAGGAGCAATGTATGCATGTAAACTTTATATTTATCTCTTCCTCAGAGTCTGGAATCATTTAGAATATCATTTTAAAATTCTCCTTCCACTAACAGATCTCTAGTTTTGGCATAATTGCTGTTTAAAAGACAGTGTACAGATTGAGCATAAATATATTGTGTTTGAATAAATCGTGTGCCTGCTATTATAAGTGAAGCACTTATTTGTAAACGCAGTTATTATGTTGGATTATGATGTCATAAGGCTTAAGGAAACTAATGCTTATCATTTAGCTGTGCTTTTAAAAAAAATGTAGAGATATCTAAATGCGTTTTTCTATTCTTGTCCTATATCTTTCTTCTAAGTTAATAAATGTCTTACTTCAAATCAACCGATTCAAAATTCAAAATCCAAATATTTGTGGTTCAGTTTCCAGTATTTGCCTCCATATATTTGTACTCAGTATCATTTGTCAAGAATTATTTAAAACCCACTTAACATTTATGTATATGAGACTTAATGTCGTCGTACATTTTTGTTTCTTTATTTGTATTATAGTAATTGGGCACAATTCTTCTGACCTTGATGATCTCACCTCTTCGTAACACAAAGATGCTGGGACAAAAATGAGATCTAGACCAATTCTAAAAAATTGAATGTCAAGTTAATTGTCTAAGCACACAATGGTGTAACGAGCCAGCATCCTCTACAAGAGCCCGTGTCCATAATGGCATCATTGACATCTGACTGGATGGAGTTGTTCTCTGAAAGTTGCTATAGAGAAAACACAAGTGTGAAAAGCGATTGTGGTGGTTGTGGGTCAGAGGCTCCTTGAGTGGAGTGAATGAGGCTAACACAGTGAATAATTCTTTTGTTACATGCTGAAATAAAATACTAGAAAATGTTCTCTTAACAAAGAGTGCCGTTTGGTCAGAGTGGCATGACATAGTGAAGAGTTTTTGAAAACTTTCCTTTAGTGACTAATATTTTGGCTCAGTAAAGATATAAAAAACCCATTTCTTTCATCAAAAGATCTTAGTATATAAAGGGTACTATAGCTATACATAGTAATATTATTTAACGTGACAGGAAAGTATGCCATTTGTTATGACAATATGCTGCTAAGTTCAGTTCCCAGAACTTTTACCTTTTGGTAGACTCCGTCTTCCACAGGTTATTTGTGAATCACAGTCCTCAATTTCCATCCATAAAATGGAAATAGCACGCAGGTTCATTCCACAGATTTTCCTACTTCTGTCTTTATATGTTAGTGTGTATATGTTATAGGAATAAACAAACCAGAGTGCTTTTCCTATACCCTTACTCAGCAGCAGTCAACACAGGAGTCTTCTCTAACCAAATGTGTGGGAATTTCTCCCCACCGGCAAGCAAGTAGCCAGTTCTGCAGCGGACACCAGCTGGGTGTCCTCCAAGTCAACTCCAACACTATCTACCTGGGATAACTTCAGATTCCACAGGTTGAGGGTTCAGTACCCTAGACTGCCTTCCAATTCTATTGCCAACCACAAGCCCCAGGTTCTTCTGACCTGACCGGCTATAAATTGGGTTTCTTACAGCCACCTCCTTGGGTTCGATTAATTTGTTAGAGTGGCTCACAGAAGTCAGGGAAACACGATTACCAGTTTATTGTAAAGGATATCACAAAGAATACAGATGAAGAGACACAGAGGGGAGGTATGGGGGAAGGGATGCAGAGCTTCCGTGCCTCCTGGGGTGTGCCACCCTCTAGAAATCTCTACACGTTCAGCTATCTAGAAACTCTTCAAACCCTCTCCTTTTGGGTTTTTATGGAAGCTTCATTACGTAGGCATGATTGAAGCATGGACAGCCATGTGAAATGTGATTGGACAAAAAGGCTGTGATTTAATACTAATAGACTATGTAGGTAAACCCAGCAAAGTTTAGATTCTTCTTGGCCTTTCTGTGCTGCATTCCTTGCTCTCAGATATGGGGCAGGACCCTGGACAAAAAGGCTGTGATTTAATACTAATAGACTATGTAGGTAAACCCAGCAAGGTTTAGATTCTTCTTGGCCTTTCTGTGCTGCATTCCTTGCTCTCAGATATGGGGCAGGACCCCTCCTGAAATGGGGGTCTTATGACCTACAATCAGACAAGGTGGGTCAGAGGATTTGTTTATAGTCAGCTCAAAGACAGAAAGTCAGAGGAAGATTAGAATACTGCTTTGGGGAACTAGGAACCATGGACAAAAACCAGTGTACGTACACACACACACACACACACACACGCACACACACACACACACACACACACACACACACACACACACACATTTTCCATAACATCACAATTAATTTTACTAAGAAAAAGATGGTTCTTCATTTTTCTATTTCTTCACTTGTTTTATTAGAAGAATCTACACTTTTGGTAATAGTTTGGCCGTTATGTCATTACCTACGAGCAAATATAAATTGTCGCACTTATTTATAGGACCAGCTCAGAGAATTTCATTTTGATGAAATTCATTTTATTTAGCACTTTCTAATAAGTAGGCAATGGACTGAGTTTTAACAACTATTCTGATGAATGAGTTCTGTTTATGAATGGATCTCATACTTAAATGTTTCTTGGGTTGTGCTATTTTTGTCTTTTGAAAGTTATTTAAAATGAAAAGAATCAGCACGTAAGTTTTATGTGCTGGAAGTTGAGGTGATCCCACTGTTTCAGAATTTGAGTCTCTGCCAGCATTAATCCTTTCATAGAGGACCCCTAAAGGCTATATTTTAGTTTTCAGGGAATTTGTACATTCCATGAATGAAAAAAAAAATCTGCAGAATTCTCTTTCTGTGATTTTTTTTTTCCTATCCTAGCTCTCATTTGTCCCCCCACCAATATAAAATAAATTAAATCCACCACCACAAATGCTAGGAGGTGAAAATCAAGAAGTTGTTACTTGTGTTATAGGCAGGTGAGTGTAAATCCACAATCTCTGAGCCAAGCCTGGGAAGGAAAATATTTTTTTATCTTTAGCTATTGGAACCCTCCTGGGAAGTCACTTGAGTATGTGAGTTGTGGACATTATAGAAAGCTTTTGGCCAGCATGTGAAGGTGGGGTTAAGTTTTCCCTGCCTCCACCTCTTCCCTTTTGCCTTCCGTGAGGTTTGTCGAGGGGCTAATTGGAGTGTCCCCTGCTACAAGATTTTCCCTTTAATGTAGCATAGGGGGAAGGAGTCCTTTTCCTTTTATGAATCTTGCCTGATCCTTTTCTTGGCTCACTTTGATTCCTATCATGGAGTCTGTTTTGTTTTCGATATTCCTCCTTGCATGGTGTTTATGCACGTAGTAGACATCTCAGATATTCTTCCTTGAGTAGAACAGTACAACTATGAGCAATGTGGCCTTAGGCAAATTTGTGGTCTTTTTGGCTGTGGTGTTCAGTACTGGTGAGGGCACCAAATAGAAGCTTCAGTTCTCAGCAGAGTCACGTCTGCCTTGGGCCGGGAAGTGGGCTTCCAGATTCAGGGATGCTGATGCAGATGCAGGACAGAGATTAAGGGCTTTGGAGTTTGAATCCAGGCTCTGCTCTCTGTGACCTTGGGCAAGTTACTTACCCTTATTAAACCTCAATAACCTGTGCCAAAGGGGCTTTTATAAAGATTAATGTGGTATAGTATAAAACCTTCTTAGCATAGTCGTTTAATGTCACGCATGCTCAGTAAGTGTGGAGGTTGTGGCCTTTTTATCAAAATAGATTTGACTGTAGATGACCCCTTTTCTACTTTCTAAGATCTCAACTTCATTATCTGTTTGGTTCCTTATTTTTCCCTTTTTACAAATTCATTACTTATACTTTTAAGATGTTTTGTTTAGCTCTACTACAGTCAGAGACTATTTTCTAAATAGAACTAAAATAGAAATTTGATCTGAATCTGACCCTCTCCCCAGTTAACCCAGTTTGGCAGACTTCCTTAGGAGTGTCATTTATTTTTCCAGCCACATGGTAAGGAAGCAGAGGGTTTCTTGTTACTTCTAAAGTCATTTTCCATTAAAGTCTTCAATGTTCAGTTTAATGTCTTTTTAAATGATTGCAATTTTTGAACCAGTGTTCATGTCACAATGTTTTGAGTATAGAGTATTCATTATCTGACAACCCTGAACTTGTGGACTTCATGAACGACTAGGAATGATCTGATTAGAATATACTGCTTTTGGTTGGAGGCCAAGAATATTGGCTCATCCATTTAGGGTATGATACTAAAAGAGGCCAGAGACCAGAGGTTTAATTTCCAGATAGGCTAATTAGTATAGCTTTGTTCCACAGCTTCAGATTGAACCCCAAACCTCAGCCATTTGTCTTTGAAAAGTATGCTGTTGGTCACAGGGGCATTGGTCACATTGGTCAATGGACTGGATGGATCAGAAGACAGTGGACCACCTACTACAAGGAGAAATCCAAATGCCTCTGTGTGCAGAATGACAGGTCATTAGACTCAACTTCAGAAACGAATGCTGGAGAAGACTGTCAAGAAAGGTAGTTTTTTAAAAGAATTCTGAATAAGAATTGCTATGTGACAGATCAGGGTCCAGAAGTCAGGAGAGTTAAGAAACTCACATATTTAAATTCTGACTATATACATGAGCGATTCCATCTCAGAAGATAAGGGGAAAGTGCCAACA
>NW_007729313.1:103603-105533 GCF_000696425.1 Galeopterus variegatus
CACAGGGGCATTGGTCACATTGGTCAATGGACTGGATGGATCAGAAGACAGTGGACCACCTACTACAAGGAGAAATCCAAATGCCTCTGTGTGCAGAATGACAGGTCATTAGACTCAACTTCAGAAACGAATGCTGGAGAAGACTGTCAAGAAAGGTAGTTTTTTAAAAGAATTCTGAATAAGAATTGCTATGTGACAGATCAGGGTCCAGAAGTCAGGAGAGTTAAGAAACTCAGATATTTAAATTCTGACTATATACATGAGCGATTCCATCTCAGAAGATAAGGGGAAAGTGCCAACAGTTTAACAATGAGTTCAACAGTGTGGCTGTTTTCTAATGAACTTGGATCTCAAAAGGGAGTGCACAAAAGATAAAAGTTTCCCAGTCAAGGGGAACTGTCAGTAAAAGTAGCTAACGTGTTTACATATCATGTGTCAGGTTCTGTACTAAGCACTCTACATTCTTATTTGATCTCACAATAACATTATGAGGTATAGGTGCTACTATTATGGCCATTTTACAGAGCAGTAAACTGAGGTGCTGAGCTTTGAGGTCACATAGCTAGTTAAGTAGCTGAACTGGGATTTAAATTGAGGTAGTCTGGTCTGGAGAGATCTGAGACTTGCAGAAGATGATACAGACAACAAAACGGTTGTTAATAGAAGTGTTCAGAGCCAGAGAAAAGAATATAGCTGCACCTGAGTGGAATGGGTGGTGGCTGTGGGCAGTAATAGAGAATAACCCTTCAGCTCGTATTGTCTGTCTCTCTTTTACATACGTATTAGGGAGAAATTGGTAAAGGGCCCCAAAAATATTTGCATTGTATAATGATTAAAAAAAAAAATCAAAAGTCCTCATCACAAAGAAATGAAAACAAAACAAAACAAAACCCCCAAATCCTCAGAATATTAAGAATGTGTTGAAGTAATAAGGAAGACCTACTTTTTCTAAATGAATGTAAGCATCTTAGCCTAGCAGAATTCCTCCCCACAGTCCTGAGAACATTTTGGATACAGGTTGTTCAACCATGTCCATGGCCTTGGAGGAAGTGCACATAACAGAAATCATATTGAAAAGGGTGGAGGAAGGCAAATGTGTACCTTGGTGAGGAAAAGGTTGGAAAACATTGCTTGAAAGATACTGATATCTCTAAATATTTAGAGCCTACTGTGTTCAGTTGTCTAAAGTTGCAGTGGTTTCTTTATTAGCTGTGAGTAGCCCACACTTGGAGGAATTCAGTTGTAAGATGGGAGAGACTTTGAGATGGGAATGTTTCAGATGGGATTTGAACATCAGGGGGTGATTAGATCATTAAGATTTCCTCTGGGAGAGTGATGTAGCATCTATTAATCCAGACCAGAGATTGACTGGATTTTTGGTTTTCCTTCTATACAGAGGTTTAATCTCATTTACAAATGAAGAAACTCAGGTTGAAAGAGGGTGAGACAGTGACTTTCCTGGGCCACTCAGCTATTTGGTGACAGGGCAGGCTGGACACTCCCCTGTCCCCTCCTGCTGTCATGTCACTGCAGCTCACATGTGGACTGGGCTATGGGGAGCCTAGGAGGCAACATGGATTTTGGACTGGGCATACCTGGGTTCAGATCCCGGCTGTGCCACTTTACTCTGTAACTTCGATTACTTTGCCCAACCGAAGAAGTAGGATTGCTGTGAGGATTGGGTGAAAAGGAAATGCTCAGCATATATTACCTATAAGTTTTCTAGCATCTCTCGACTCATGGCCAAGACGTTTCATTTTTGCCTTATTTTTCTCTTTGGATGATTTTATAAGGGCATGTCTTTTAGTTTTTCCATATGTAAAAACTTTACACTGTCTAGGGCATTTGGGTGAAGGATTCTGCTACAGGGCCTTTAGAAATCCTTTCCAGCTCTGAAATGATGGGGATTTAATTCTTTCTGAAAAAGATG
>NW_007729313.1:106376-108421 GCF_000696425.1 Galeopterus variegatus
GCCTTTAGAAATCCTTTCCAGCTCTGAAATGATGGGGATTTAATTCTTTCTGAAAAAGATGTCTCTAACTTTCCTCTTCTCCAGCTGTGCAGGCGGTTTACTGGTTACCATGGTAACCCCACTAATAATCCTGTCAGGAAATATGATGCAACTATCTGTCTCATCTTATTTTCCAGACATACAACAAGCACCAGCTTCCTTTGAAGAATCCCTCTAAAGCGTTTGGTCCTAAGCACTGCTCCTACTTGTTCTGATGTCTTATAAAGTTGTACTTGCAGAAGTGTGCACCTCGCTGGACCTTTCCTCAACTTTGAATGTTTGCAGTCTCCAGTGACAAGGGCATCACTAGGAAGGGTTGTGTGCTTTCATGCTCAGTCTCCTGTAGTTGATGAAATTTTAGACTTTGGATTGTAGTTAAAAATAAATGCTGAATAGTGGATTCTAGAGGGTTTAAATTTATTTGGGACATAAAGGACCTAAGGTAATTGCTAGGATAGGTAACTCAAGTCAGTATTTCCACATTTTTTTATGAAGAGCCTAATGTCACAAAATATCTCTTTGCTGGTTTGTGAGGATGAGTTTGCACCTCTTCAGCTCCCCCTGCCTTCCTCGGCTCCTCTGCCTTCCTCAGCAGACCCCCAACACTCCCAACCTCTCCACCAATCTCCACTTTGACCCTCAGGAGCAATCTCATCACACCTCTAATTCCTGTTTATGCCGGTTGCTGTAGGAAGCCTGGACTCCCAGGTCATGCCTGCCTCCTGTCTGCAGACTCTCATTTAACTCTGTACTTGAGTGTTTCTAATCCTGCCTCCCCACTCTGGAACTCATGTCGCCCTTCACTGTGCACTCTGTGTCCTCACAGTTATCAGCAAAACCCCTACTTCCTAACCTTGTCCGGGAGCGTCTCCTTCACCTCTTGCTTGACTGGACACTGGGGTCTCCCCTGACAATACTTCTTCTGCAGCCCTCTGAAATGGCCGCAGGTTTTCACTTTACCCTTGAACCATGATCAGAGGTGGAATAGTATCCCCTGTGAAGTTTCCATACTATTCCCCCTCCCCTGTAAATTTCAGGGCTCAGAATGGCCCTCTACACCTTCTTGTCACAGCCTCTGCTCCTCCACTGTCACTTCCCTACTCTTTGAAGATTTTAGGTTCTGGTTCACTACCCCTCTCTCCAACACAAGTGCGAGTTCTGCAGGATTTCAGTATTCATGTTCACTCCATCCCTTGGTCATCCTTGATCCTGTCGTCACCTCAATGCCTCCATTGCTCACTGGGAAACATCCCACTTTGATGGCTGTGTCCTCTCCTTTGGCTTGCCTTGTGCGGTATCTCCAACCTCGACAGTCCTTGGGCCCACCAGGACGTTCAGTTCCTTGAATCTACCTCTTCTTCCTGGCTCCACCCCACATCCTTACTTCCCTCCTTCCCAGCTTGAAGTCCGTGATCCTCATCATCCTTGACCCTCAGACATTGTCATTCTCTCTTGACTAAACTACAATTCTGGTTAAATCCGTCTCTTTCTCTCCCTCGCTACCTACCTGCACTTGAACCCCTGTGGCTGAATGTGCCTGGAGAGAACCACAGCACCATGTCGATTGTCTCACTCTAAGTCGATCATAGATCCCAAGTAGGCTCTGTTGCCCCCTCATGATCATACTGTGTTCCCACCATCCATTTGTTCCCTCACTCTTAGACAACTATTGCATACTTTATACGCTCTTCAGACATCTCTGAAGATGTAATGATCAGAAGAAATATGAAAATGATAAACAGAAATAATCAGAAGAGAACTTGTACACACTCTCACCACCACACCTACCACCCGCCTGTACGAGGGGTCTTCAAAAAGCTCATGGAAAAATTCATATTATCTTTTTTTTTTTTTTTTCCTTTTTGTCTTTTTTCGTGTCCGGCAACGGATCGCAACCCCCACCCGCCTGTACGAGGGGTCTTCAAAAAGCTCATGGAAAAATTCATATTATCTTTTTTTTTTTTTTTCCTTTTTGTCTTTTTTCGTGTCCGGCAACGGATCGCAAC
>NW_007729313.1:109186-110242 GCF_000696425.1 Galeopterus variegatus
GCTCCCAAGCGGCACACTGTAGCAGTGCGCCACTGGGCCGGCCCAAAAAATTCATATTATCTTTTAATTCCATTTTTCTATGAACTTTTTGAAGTACTCTTGTATCTGTGCCCATGCTCCAACATCCTGTCTCCATCCCCATAGACCTTCTCAAGGACATTGCAGCATAAAATTTTTCCTATGTCATTAGTTTTCTTCTCTCTACCAAATTCCCACTGGCATACAAGTTGTTATTTCCCACATTAAATAAAAATATCCTCTCTTGACCCTAATTTCCCCTGCAGCTACTAGTCAGTTTTTTTCTCACACTTAGGACAGAACATTTGAATGAGTTGTCCATTCATTATGTCAAATGTCTCCTCTCCCGTTACATGTCCTGAGCCCATTTCAGGGGGGTTTGCAGCCCTCACACTTCACTGGCACTGCTTTTATCAGGGCATCAGTGATATTTGGAATCATTCCTGATTTATTTTTCTCACACACCCCACCAGCAAATCTTGTACGCTCTACCTTCAAAAGATATGGAGTCCATTTCTTTTCTCCTGCACCGCAGTCGCCTGGCACAGGCCACCACAGTTTTTCACCTGGATTAATGGAGTGTTCTTTTAACTGGTCTCTCTGCTTGCAGCCTTACCCACTTTAGACTGTTATCAGATGTCCTAAGATTATGTCATTCCTCTTCCCATCTCATTCAGAGAAGACACAAAGTCATTTTTGTGAGCTGGCCCTCCAGTGCCTGTGGTGTCATCTCCCATTCCCTGCCATTGGCTCTTTCTTCCCTCATCCGTCTGGTCTTCTTGCTGTTTCTCGAACAGTCCAGGCCTGCTTTCGCCTCAGAGCTCTTGCCTTGCTCTTCCCTCTACCTGGAATTCCCTAGCACTTCCTGCTGTGTATCCATGTGGCCAGCTTCCTCACTTCCATGGGGTCTTTCTCAAATGTCACTTTTCCAATGAGGGCTTTCCTGGCCACCCATCCTGACACTTTCTGTCCCCCTTGCCTAATTTATTATTCCTTAGCATTTTAGCATAATCGAACGGGGTGTTATTTTGCTTATTG
>NW_007729313.1:110555-124622 GCF_000696425.1 Galeopterus variegatus
TTTTTTTTTCATGTTTTCTCTTAAAGTATATTTACTAGATATGTCAAATCGATTTAAGTCCATAATAATAGGCATGACAGACAGAATGCAAATAGAAAAGAGTTCATACAGCTTTTCATGCTGTTTTATTCAAGAGAGGACCATTCATGGTAAGCTCTCTCTACATATATTTGGAAATATGTCAGCTTATTTATTTATATGTATCTTGCCTTGTTACAAAAACAAAAAAGTTTAAGGGGGTTGATTGGAAATGTGATGATGTAAGGATGTTGTGACTTACGCTGTTTCAAATGCTGGGCGATTTCAATAGACTATGCATTATTTATGTCAGTAATCTCATCTCTAAGAGGTACTGATATCTGCCTGTTGTGCAGTTTGCAGTATTCCATGCCAAAGCATTTTATTTATTACTTCAGTTCTGCCTCTCTTGTTTGGGTAATAATGTCTCTAATCCTCCAAATGTAAACTAGTTTATATTCTAAGGCAACAAGCTATCGTTTGGCAACTTTCTCAATCCATGTCAAATTAATCATAATTACCTAAATTTAGCCATTTGCTATTTTACTGAAAGTCCATTGATTCCGTGCCCCACTGGCTATTGCACGTAAGGCAAAGGACAGAAGCTACCCTGTTATACTCAGGTGCCTTCTGGCTTCCGTTAGTCTTTTCTGTGTTTCTCTTAGTCTCACTGTCTACCAGAATAAAGAAGATTCAGAGAAATTCATGTTTTTGCTTACTAGTAAGTTTTTGAAATATTTCATTTAAAAAATTAACATAGTATAAAATTAACATTTTGGGTGGGATGTGGTTCTAAGAGTTTTTTTTTTTTCCTTTTTGTCTTTTTTACTGACCGGTAACGGGATCGCAACCCTCAGTGTCGCGCCCATACCGGGGACCAGCAACGGGATTGCAACCCTCGGTGTTGCGCCCGCACCACGCTCAGCCAGTGAGCGGGAACCGGTCTCCACATGGGATCCGAACCCTCGGCGGGAGCGCCGCCACGCTCCCAAGCAGCGCACTCTCCAGTGCGCCACAGGGCCGGCCCCTAAGAGTTTTTTTTAAAATAAAAGTTTATTATTTGGAAATAATTTTAGATTTAGGAAAGAATAGCAAAGATACTTGAGAGAGTTCCCATGGACCCTTTACCCAGCCTTCCTTAATGTTAACATCTTAACTGTTGTAAATTGATCAAAACCAAGAAATTAACATTGGTACAATACTATTAACTGAACTACTGACTTTATTTGGATTTTTACCAATTTTTCCACTAATGTCCTTTTTCTATTCCGGGTTCCAATACAGGATGTCATGTTTCATGTAGTCATTTGTCTCTTAGTCTCCTGCAATCAATAGCACCTCTTTCAAAGCTTACATGGGTGGACAAAGTTAATGCTGTAGTGAAGTCATGAGAATGTACAGGTTTTAGGCAGGTAGAATATTGGGGTCAGGTGGGACTTTGGAGATGTTATGATTCTATGGGCTGTATTTGGCTCACATGGTATTGGAAATATGATTTGAATTAGTTGCCAAAATTCAGTGATTAGGAGATTTTCCAGAAAAATTGATCTTTGGTTTTTCTTTAGGAAATTGGTAGCTCCTGCTGCCCCAGGTCTGTGTTCACTGCTGGGAATGATCACATGGCCCTGAGGGTGGGCTACTCCTTCTCCAGGGGCAAGTGTGTTCCAATTCTCCTCAGATCCCATCCTGCTTGATGCTGTCCTGACCTGACTAAACCAGCCTTCTCATTTTATAAATGAAGATGCCTCAGGAGGCCAGCATGAGGCAGGAAGCCACCTTGCCTTGTGCAGGCTTTCCCTGCCCCTTTTGTTCTCAGAGCGCAAAGGCATAGTTTTGGCTCCTCTGGAGGGCAGCAAAGATGACAGCTGAAGGAGGTACAGTATAAGCCCCCCTCAAGGTCGTAGGCCCACTCTTAGTCTTCGTGAATCTTTGCGTGTGTCCCTTAAATACCAGAGTCTGCAAACTGGTGTCCCAAGGCTGCATTTGCTTTGTAGTTACTTCCTGTTGTCCATGGCTATCTAAAATATTATATGAGTTGCTAACAATGAAAAATCAACTTTAAAATATCGATTTGTGACTTCACTTAAGAAATCGGATGGCCTGGCAGCCCTGAGGCCACATTCTCACCTGGCGTAGTCTCCCTGGCTGGAGTCAAAGCTGCCCCTCAGACTGTCACAGGCACACCTATTCCTATTTGTGGGGCCTACCCAGGTCCCAGTGGCCATTGGAGTTTGCAAGCGATTGCTTTAGGTTATTAGGTTGGAAATCGGAGAAGTCCCAGTGTTTTCCTTTTTGTGTCTCTTGACAATAATTATTCTTGACAAGGAGTTATTGAAATGATTTCTTCGAGTTCTTGAGGAGAAAGGGAATTTGGGAGAGGGACTTGTGATAGGATCTGAGATGAGTAATTTCGAGTTCTTGAGGAGAAAGGGAATTTGGGAGAGGGACTTGTGATAGGATCTGAGATGAGTTGTGCCCAAGTCAGCAGTCTAATCTTGTCTTCTGTGTCCCTACCATCTCCTCTGGATGTGCTGTCAGTTCCCTATATGTAACCTCAGGTTTAATGACAGACAGACATTAGCTGAGAGTGTTCCCCTTCTCAGAGGCATTTTTGTTTGAAAACAACTCAAAGCACTATATTTGAAGAATTATGTGGAGTATGTAACCTCAGGTTTAATGACAGACAGACATTAGCTGAGAGTGTTCCTCTTCTCAGAGGCATTTTTGTTTGAAAACAACTCAAAGCACTATATTTGAAGAATTATGTGGAAGCTATAAGACATTAGCTGAGAGTGTTCCTCTTCTCAGAGGCATTTTTGTTTGAAAACAACTCAAAGCACTATATTTGAAGAATTATGTGGAAGCTATAATGGTGGAATTTCAGGCATTCACTGGTTGGTATCTCTGTAATCTCATCCCAGCAGTGTGTAAGTATAGAAAGGAGAGTAGAGCACTCCTGTTATAGAGACATGGAAGAAATTACAGGGGTGTTGTACACTTGTGTAACTCTCAGGGTCTGGATTTGTGCAGCTCTATATGGTAGCTGCTCATCACATGTAGCTACTGAACACTTGAAATGTGCTTAACCTAATTGAGATGTGCTTTAAGTTTAAAATGCACACTGGATTTTGAAGACTTGTATTATGAAAGAAAGAATGTAAAATGTCTCATTAATAATTTTTTATATCGGTTCCATGTTTAAATGATAGTATTTTGGGCATATGAAGTTAAACATATTTTCATTTTTCTTTCTTTTTAATGTGGCTGCAGGAGAATTTAAATTTATGTACACGGTTCATATCATGTTTCTATTGGACAGAGCTGTTCTAGATTCTGCTATATTTGGCAGTGAGAAAGGACGAGTGGCATGTTTTCCAGACCTTGGTAAAGTACAAAGAACAAATGGGCACAGACCACAAAGTGTATGTTGTTTTCACAACTCTTGGCTTTAATGAAGTTTATACTTGACTGCTCACTTTTGTGTTTTCATTACATTTAGGTGGATATGAAGTTGCCTTTTCACTTGGTTGTATTCGTGGTATGGCACTGTTTTCCTTTTTCTTTTTTTAAACATTAACATTTGTCAAGTGATCTAAAATATATTATTCCTTAACCATTTCTGATATTGAAAAGTCAGCATTTTTTCCTGTTACGTATTTATGGTATGGCGCTGTTATACAAGGGTTATGAGCAGGAGGCTTGAAGTCAGACAGATGCTGGTTGGAATTCCAGCTCAGCTTCTTGAACTCAGGTCAATTATTTTAAGCTCCCTGAGCCTCGGCTCTTCCTCCCCTGTAAATTAGGGATAATGGTGATCTGCCCCATGGTGTGAAGACCAAGGAAAATAACGTGTAAAATGCCCAGTGTTATTATCAAGAATACAAACAGCCATCTCATTTATCACTTCTGTGTGCTAGGAATAAATCTGCCCCCAAAATCAGAAAATGCCACCTTTTTGCTTATGTGATGTGATAGTGGGTCTACCAGAAAACATTTGTAAGTGGATTTTTTTCTATTCACTATTCATGGCATAGGTTTTTATTATAAGCATCTCTCTCTCCTGTTGTTGATGTTCAACATTTATCGAAACTCAGCCATGGACTAAATGCTTAAGAAAGTATTGGACACCTTGAATTTTCACAGAAGTTAGAAGCATATATATTGGATACAGTAAAGAGAACATATTCATCTATAGGTTACTGCATAAATGACCTCAGATTACAGACCGGACAAGGGAGGATGGGCACCATCACTGTAATTACTACATGATGAAAACACTGACCTGCTCACGTTCGTTGCTTTCTCCCTGTGTGGTTTTCAGGCACATACAGGGATATTTTGTGATGTTTGTTTTATTTTGGTTTTGGAGGCAAGGCTAACTTTTATTACGTGCTTGCAAACTTCAAGACATCTTCAAACTTTTCTTATGTGCCTATGGAACTTATTACACTTAATGTAAGATTAATGTATATAACCTGGGAACATCTGCATGTGTTAACTGCTAGAGAAACTCTGCCTGAAAAAATATGGTACTAGGAAGAATTGATAGTTTTGTGTGGCCTTTATCCCTTCTGCTTAGGTCATAAAAGAGTTAGGATTCAGAAGCTGGGAGTGTGGGACTCAGAAGGCTCACTGGTGGACTGCTTGCAGATAAGAATGCACAGATTGGTAAATGTTTTGTAAAGCTTATCTGTTTTCCCTTATATACATTAAAGATACTGTGTTAATCATTCTCTGGCTTACACCCATGGCTCTTATGCTACTAGAAGGCAAACCTTGTATCTCCCACTTCTTGCCACAGTTTGACTTTGGGTGGCAGTGACTCTTCAAATGATTAATAGAGCTCTGTCTTGCTAGAGTAGCTCTCTGTTACCTATGGACCATCTTGCTACATTAAAATCAGTTAGATAGTACATGTAGAAATGCTTTGTAAGCTAAAAGCTTTTTATAACTTACAAAGTCTTATTAGTAATCTGGCCATGAAGTTCATTTGATATCACCAACAGATTCCTGCTAACCCCTCCTGCCACCACCTCTTGGTAGGTGTGAATGGTTGCTTCTGTGGGGCTCCTCCTGTCTGGATCTGAGCTGGTATATTATGGGCATCACAAACCTGGCTTTATCCACTGACTGTAAGTTCTGGCTGTCCTGCCCAGAATATGACAGCTGCTCTCTAGTAGGAATCTTCTGATTTTTGACATGGGGTCCTTGTTCTTGATTTATTATTATTATATTAAACAATATAACTGTATAATAATAATAACAATTATAAAAGCTAACAACTGGTTGCTCACTGTGTGCCAGATACTCTCATGATTGATTTGCTCTCATTTAATCCTTTTGATGATCCTAGGATAGATGTTGTCATTATCCCTATTATTCAGATGATAGAACTGAGATGCAGGCAGGTTAAATGACTGGCCCAAAGTCTCAGGCTTGAGTCTATCACAAGCCAGGTTGGAGAGTGGATCCTGAGCTTTTAACTGTCCTCACTTTCTGATCTTTGTTGATGTTTTCCTTTTCTCCTCCCACCTGTCCAAATGTTTCTAGTCTTCAAACACAAGTTCTACTTCTGAAGTGACATTTTCATTAAGGACTGCAGGCTACATTCTTATGTACTTTTATCTTCACTGATCTGAACCAACTGAAGGATGTCTTGCATGTCTCTGTGTTTAGCTAGTGCTTTAAAATGTGTTTTTTTTTCTGATTGTTTCTTGTGCATCAATCTTGATTTTCCAAATTTTATTGTCAGAGATTCTAAGATGGGGGCACTTTGTACGTTTTTCTTAAATTTTCCAAAATACTTAGCATGGTAGCAGGTAAGCTTATTAAGAAAGTAGATGTAGAAAATTTGCTGGAGATGATGTTGATTGACTGACCCTACTTCACTCATCACCCTCTTCATCTGAGCCTCTGGAGTGGTGATTAGTCTAAGAGTGGTTATCAACCAGGAGCAGTTTTGCCCCGCAGGGGACATTTAGCAAAGTCTGGAGACATTTTTGATGGTCACAACTGGGGATCTGGGGATAGGATGCTACTGGCATCTAGTGGGTAGAGGCCAGGTCTGCTGATAATGCACAGATAAAAATATCCTGTAATGCACAGATAAAAGAGTTGTCTGGTCCAAAGTGTCAATAATGCCGAGGCTGAGAAACTCTTGTCTAGAGGTAGCTATATGACGTATCTGGCCAATTACATATAAGTGGAAGTCTGCTGTGTCTTTCTGAGAAAGTGTTGCAGTCTTGCGACAAGAGCTGCCCCTTCTTGTTTTCAACATATTCTGCCTTCAACATGGACTTGAGCCTGGAGGTGTAGGGCATTCATCTTATGACCAAGAGGTAACAAACAGGAAGATAAAAGTCAGCATGTTAAGGGATGATGGAGTGAAAAGATAAAGTGTTTGTATTTTCTCTTATTTGTAGCCAGACATATTTCTAACTTAACATACCACAAAAAATGAGTTGCAAAGGTCTTAAGCCCAGTGTCTCACCTAATCAAAGACTTCTACTCCAACATTTCTGGTGACATAATACACTCCTCAGGGAGAGAGCCTAATATTGCAGATCTACAACCACTCAAAAGTTCTCACTTATGAGTGAAATTTGACCCCTGAAGTTTCTACACAGGACACCCAGGATTTATCTGGACAGTCTTTCCCACACTCTGATGGCTGTCAGTGGAAAGTCATCCTGATCAAGCTGGCAAGTCTGATGACAAACATACAAAGTGCTGATATTCTGGAGGGATGTACATCTAGAACAAAATGCCCTCTTCTTAGGTCTTTAAAGCCAGAGTCCAAAGACAGGGCCATCAGTAAGAAGAGAGGATTTCACCTCTGGGACCCCCAAGCCCTTTGGTTTCCTACGTAGGACTTTAGAATTAATACAGATACTCTAGATGCTTCTGATGTTATGACCACATGAGTGAGCCGAGGAAGGAATTTTCAGTGGCTTGAGTGCCCTTATTCTATCCTCCATGTCTTGAACAAGATGCCAGGAGTACTGCCTCCCTCTTGATTACCTTTGTTTTCAATAAGTGCCTGAAAACCTCTCAGAGTAAATGCCTGAAACCTGTCATTTTGACATGTCGCAGTATGGGATACTGCTTCTGCTGAATATTTTTTTAAAAAAAATTTTTTTTAAACCTTTCTAAGTGTGGTAAAAAACACATTAAATTTACCAACTTAACCATCTTTAGGTGTATAGTTTAGTAGTGTTGAGTATATTCACGTTGCTGTGCCACAGATCTCCAGGACTTTTTCGTCTTGTGTATGGCAGTGGAGGGTAAGACATGCCTTTATTATATACATGTTCATTCACTGCTTGCCCTGCTACTTGTACCCTCCCACAAATGCTCCTATTTAGGCTTATAGTTCAAGAAAGAGGTTCCTTTGGCTGGACTTTCCTCCCTCTGAGACTTCTGGGGCAGCCATTCAATAAGGTTGCTCAAGTTGTCTTAGTCTTTACCATCTCATTAGCTGGAAATCTAAGTAGAGGTGGGTTTGAAAAACCAGAGATTTGGTTGAAAGAGAGGCAGTGTCTGGGGGCAGCAGTAATTCTCAGTTGATAGGGTGTAAAACTCGCCAAGTAACTCAGCTGAAAGTATTCTCTCAATTTAGCACAAGGTCCCAGCATGGAAAGATGTACAAGGTTGTTTTTCCTGGCACTTCTCCGTCCCAAATATCCCATATGGCAGCTCCCTCAGAACCTCTGGCAGCCATGTCCTTGTCTTGCTAGAGCTGAATCACAGGCGTCGGGTGCTGTTTAATTTTGAGTTAATTGGGGTTTTTGCTGCTAGAGGCTTGTATGGTGGTTTCTTTGATTCATGAATTAGTCATTCAGTGTGTTTACCAGGCAGGCACCCTGGAAATCTGCGTTCTGTCCAGCTGACCTTCTTTCGGAAGGATGTTCTTGTGCAGGCTTTAGTAAACGATGGTGGGAAAAACGGAACCCTCTTCAGGGAGTCTTTAATGGTAGCCATTTTTTTGCTTTCACCTCTTACCTTTGCAGGTGGGTTTGTGCCTTACTTAAGAATGGCTACTTTTTAGTGGGGTTGTTTATCGGGGTAGGATGGAGGCTGTGTTCTAAGACTTAGCAGAAGCTGTTATATTATTTTTGTGGCAGCCTATAAGGGTTGAGGAAAGTCAGTTATTTAAATGAGTCTTTCACAGGAAGACTCACCTGTAGAATATGCTAAATTACATTGGATAATTGGGATTTCAAGTTGGGTCAGTGGTAGTCAGATTCTGTTTCTTTTTTACATTTGGGAAAGAACTACCAGCCATAAAAACTCAAAACAGTTTAAAAGCTCTTAGATATTTGTGGTGTTATTATTCTAATTATCTAATGTTTGGTAAGCCTTGAGAAGCTGTTGTTTACTGTCCATAATGAGTTAGAGGTAAGTTTCCCAGCGTAGGGCAAACAGCCTGTAATTCTGTGGTCAATGAAATAAAAATTCAAAATACTTAAGTTTGAGGTGTCTTTCTAACAAGTAGGTGGTAAATGAAGTGCAGGTACTACTGTCTGAACTTTACTCACTAAGGATAAACTAATGTGGTATGGTGAGCATATTGTTTTTGATGGAATATTTATGGACACTTCAGGTTTCTAGGTGTGATCATCTCAGAGTTTGAAATCATAAGCTTTATGATTTTACGCCCGTGCAGGATGTACCTTTTCAGTTAAACTGAGCTGGTTGTAGGCTTGTAGCCTGAAAGCCTGAGCCAGCTTGTTTTTTTTCCACTGGTTTTGTCCATATATGGAATACCACAGAAGTGCCATACATGCATTTTAAAAGAATTATTGGGTAATAAAAATTAACATTGATTAAAACTTAGCCAATTTCATGGATGGGCCAACTGTTTCTGACCTAAATCATGAGCACAATTTGTATTGTGTCTTATCTGTTGCCTTCAAAACATCAGCAGACAGTGTCATGTTGGCTGTAATTTTTCTTCCATGGAATAAAAGATGGGTTTCATTTCTGAGTGAAGCATTGTCATTGTCTTGTACTTTTGTTTCTGGTCATATTAGATAGGCAGTAGAAAAGTAGTGGGAATATGAAGGTAGGAGAGGTGTCACTTTAATATGTAAACAATACATAGGTTTTTTTTTTTATTTCCTGGGGGTCAGAGCACGTGGTATAGATAGTATAAATTAGAAAGTTAATTTATCAACTTCTGGTCATATTAGATAGGCAGTAGAAAAGTAGTGGGAATATCAAGGTAGGAGAGGTGTCACTTTAATATGTAAACAATACATAGGTTTTTTTTTTTGTTATTTCCTGGGGGTCAGAGCACGTGGTATAGATAGTATAAATTAGAAAGTTAATTTATCAAATAAGATGTTACCTGCTATGGTTTGAATGTATCACCTCCAAAATTCAGGAGTTGCCAAAGTAATAGAATTAAGAGGTGGGGCCTTTAACAGGTGATTAGACCATGAGGGCTCCTACCACATTAATAGAGAATTAAGATCCGTATAAAAGAGGCTTCTATAAGAAAGGGTTCTCCAGCATCTGGCTAGCTACCCTTCTGCTCTCCTTTGCCTCTGCCTCCTGCCATGTGAGGACACGGCAAGAAGGTCCTCACCGGGCTGAATGCTGGTGCCTTGATATTGGACTTCCCAGCCCCCAGAACTGTGAGAAATAAATTTCTGTTTTTTATAAATTACTGGTCTCAGGTATTCTGTCATAGTAGCACAAATGGACCAAGATATTACCTTTTATACAATATTTGTAAAGTGTATTGTAGGCTATATAAAAATGGTCATTTATCAACTTTTCTCACCCAGGTCAACAACAGTCCTTTCTCAGGGGATAAATTATCTGGTGACTCCCCCCATCCCCATGGTAGTTGGGGCATACAGAGACATTTTATTATATGGAAAGATATGTCTCTGAACTGGTAAGCACTAAGAAGTCACGAGCTGCTTGTATGAATGAGAGTACATAACTTGTTCAAGACTGGCCCCCAGCAAATGGTGGCAACGTGTACCACACATTTCTGAAAAATAATGCCTGGAATTGCACTGCAAAACAGGGGTATTTAGTATGTATGCCATTTCAGAAACATAGTGACTCAAGGAGGATCCAAAGCTGGGAACAGCGATTATGTGAATAAAAGTGTTGAAGCATTGCACTGTAGAAATATCTTATAGTGGCAATTTTATCGTACGGTCATGGTGAACAGAATACTGATTGCTTAGCCTAGTTTTGGAAGCTAAATGTGGATTTGTTCTTTCCTGTTTATACATTTGTCATAGGATCATGGTTTGTCCTTTTTCTGCCAGGGTGGACATTGGGCACTGTGGTAACAGGCTTCTTGCTATAAAGGGAAGGCTCCCTCTTGTCTTGTCCTGCTGGACACAAGTCTGTGAGTGCCACTATGGCTACAACTCTCCCATACTGGCTGGAAAGGGAAACTGGAAGGACTCAGGCTCGATGATTTGTGCTGACACCCATTCAGCCCAGCTGCTGGAAGCCTTTCATGTGCTCTTCAGTGAGCTGGTGTTTGAGAACTGCATGACAGGGCAGGCTGCTCTCTCAGACCCACATTTCCCTGATTGCTGGCTTCCCTTAACTCACCGAGGCTCACTCTGCCTGTCGATGAGGACCTCCTGGCAGATTTGACACTGGATCCAGGAGGGCAGGAGTGCCAGTCATTAATCTGGCCCAGGACTCAAAGATAAACATGAAGACATTCAGCAGAGTGAGACTTGGAGGCAGGCACACAGCCTCTTGGCTCAGTCTAGCATTTCAGCCATGTGGGTTTGTGTTTGGAATTTGAGAGGAGGCACTCTGATGATCCAGCAGACTTCGCGCTCCAGTGGCATGCTCATTTTTTTTTTTTTTTTCCCCAATACTGGGATTGCCTTCCCTTGATTATTGTAGCAGAAAACCTGAAATGGGAATCAGTTCCCGTGGGTGCCCTGATGTGCATGGTGGGGGGAACCAGGAAGCCAACCTGTAGGTATTTTTCTCATTTGAGTCCACAAGTCTGGTTCTTTACTTAGGGGTATTTGGGCCAGTTGTTACAGTTTCCCACTGTCTAAATTGAAGGTTTGGCCAAGTCAGGCTGAATGGTTTAGTGTTTTACAAAAACTAAAGCACTTTTTAAAAAATAAAATAAGTTTAACTTGTTTTTGAACATGGCATTATTGGCCTAAATGAAGTTAGGCATGTTAACGGAGTAAAAGTGAGTACTTTTTAACTGCAGCTTGGCAGGGCCTGTCACTTTGCAGGTGCATCAGTGTCCAAATGGGGGCTGCCAGATAAGACATCTCTCAGTCTCCCTGAGGGGGGTGGGGAGCAGGTGTGGCACAATAGAGTCATTGTTCATTGTCTTCCCACTTACAGTGTTTTTAAAATTGCACTGCATTTAAAATCCTATTAATAGAACATTGGATTAGGAAGAATACCTAGGCTTTCCCTTCCTTCCATCAGTTTTAAAAGGAATTTAGGAAAGTCACTACTTCCTGTGTGTACAAGTTGGGGAGGGAAGGAAGAAAGGAAACAGAGACAGACTGACTTTCTGTCTTTGAAATAGAGAAAAGAACATCGTGCAGCAAGAAGTAAGAATTTAAAAGATATCTGAGCCCTTTGCAGGAAAACTTCCATAGACCATTTGGGGTGGGGGTTCAGTTATTCAGCAGGCAGATTTTTAATTTTCTATTGACTTTCTTATCTACAACTTGTTTAGTCTGTGGGGGCCTTGACTTCTGGAAGCTCATTAGGATCTCTGCTGAACCATAGACACCTTTTTCCATTGTGTCAAATTCAGCTCAACTATAGCCATTTGCTGTATAATGATGTTTTTTAGTCAAGGTCGGACTGCATATACATCAGTGGTCCCATAAGATTATAATGGAGCTGAAAAATTCCTGTTGCCTAGTGACATTGTAGATGTTGTAAAGTCATAGCCTAATTACCTTATTTTTAAAATAAATTTAGTGTAGCCTTAAGTGTACAATATTTATAAAGTCTACAGTAGTGCACAGTAATGTCCTAGGCCTTCACATTCACTCACCACTCACTCAATCACCCAGAGCAACTTCCAGTTCTGTAAGTGCCCTATACAGGTGCATCATTTTTCAATCTTTTATACTGTATTTTTACAGTATCTTTTCTATGCTTAGATATGTTCAGATACACAAAACTTATCATTGTGTTATGATTGCCTACAATATTCAGTACAGTAACATTCTGTACAGGTTTGTAGCCTAGGAGCCATAGGCTATACCCTATAGGCTAGGTGCGTGGCAGGCTATTCCTTCTAGGTGTGTGTAAGTACACTCTATGATGTTTGTGCCGTGATGAAATCACCTAATATATTTCTCAGAATGTATTCCCATCATTAAGTGATGCGTGACTGTACCAGATTTTTTTTTTCCAAAATACTTTATTTTTTCTATCATATTTTCTGCCATATTTGAAAGAAGAAGGCCCAAGAGGAGAGATTTGGCCCTGTGGCACTGCAGGGGGACTGCAGAAAAAGACTGGGTAGAGGGACGTGTTGGGAGGTATGCAGCCTGGACTTCCCAATTGACATCTTAGCTCACTTGAAATGTTTATGATTAGACCTGGGTCTTGTTCATGTTGAAGAATGGATGTCCTGACAACCATATGCATGTGATTTTAGGATTATTAACTGTAATGGAATGTCTAAACCATTGCTCAGTTTTACACAGCAACTTTGAAGAATTGGAAGGCTTGGGAAGCCAGGCTTTCCTGGTTAAATTGAGGTTTTATCTGAAACCCATTACATTTTCAAACTTGTTGGAAATGTTCCTAAAAACGCAAGAGTGTGTTTTGGGTGGGATGTGAAGTGAGTGTGCTTTACTATCCTTTCGTGATGGAGACTTTTTCAGAATGTCAGGTGCTCATTATAAATTCTTCCTTTCCAGATCTTTAGGTAGATAGTGTGTGTAATTGAGTTGATTTTGAAGTTTTCCTCAGATGTTTTGTGTGTTAAAAAAAAAAAAATCAGTTTTTCATATTCATTATTCTGATTAATTTTTCTTTTAAAAGTAGCAACATTTTCCAGTTAGTTTATGGTTCTGCAAGTGGGAATATGGTTTATTCCTAAAATGTAAAACAGTGTTTTTGGCCTTGATGGACTTGTGAAGAAAGTGAAACTAGTTTTGTCCTTCTCCCTAGGACTCATGTTTTTTACCCCACCCCTGCCCAGCTCCCCAGTCCAAGGCTGGTCCAAGCAAATTCTTTTATTTTTTGAAATTCATTTATATGACTTTAACCTTAAGTCATCTTCATGAAAATGGCTTAACTTTAACCTTTCTCTTCCAGGAATAATTGCAGTTAGTTTTCCCTTATTTCTAATATGAAAGGCTTTATATCCCACTAAAGCGATTTCAGGACCTATAGTTTTTGAGTGGGGATATTTTTAGTCATAAGCTGTTTCTAGAAGCATTGTAACCACATCAGGTTGTAAACTGCTGCCGCACTTGTGAGCGGCTGCCACGCAGGCCAGAGAGTGCTGGCATAATGGAAAACCTTTGCACCTGATAATTTCTGACACACTTTTAGAAACTTCCAGAGAGGAGCGCTTTTGTTTTCGCCCCTGAGAGACTAAAAAAGAAAATCAGGAAAAGCCACTTACTCTGTGCCTAGAGTTGTTATTCCTGGAATTGTACTTGCATTGAATCCAACTTGGCAAATTTATTGAAGACCAACTGCATGTAGTTAAAGCCACTACACTAGCTGCAGAAAAACCATCCGTTTCCTATTTAAAGTACATAACAGGTGAAGAAATGGGGTAGTGCGTACCTGACCATTGTAGAATGACTTTTAACATTCTAGACTTGGGAGCATTTTTCAGAATGTCAATAGGTATGAAAAAATGATTTTTGAACAAGTAAATTTGGAGAAAGATGGGTTAAGTGAAGTTGGAGAGGGATTTTTTTTTTTTTGTTGGAGGATGGTATATGCAGCATTTTCCAAGTTTATTTGACCAGGGATCCTTTATTTTGTTTTATTTATTTATGTATTTTTTGAGTGTCTTAGGGGATTACTGTTCCATGGAGAACACTTTTG
>NW_007729313.1:125542-127218 GCF_000696425.1 Galeopterus variegatus
TGGGAAGTAGGAATTAGCAATTCTGGTTTGTAGGTGAGGGGATAAATTGACCAATATGACATATATGGGATGTTCACAACATGCCAAGCATTTTTTTTTAAGGCGATGAGATTTTTAAAAACACTTATTTGAGATCACTGTAGATTCCCATTCAGTTGTAAGAAATAATACAGAGAACCTGTTTCCCCCAATGGTAACATATTGCATAATATTACAGTATCACAATCAGGAAACTAACATTGAGAGTCATCAACCTTTTTTCAGATTTCATAGATTTTACATGTACCCCTGTGTGTGTGTGTGTATTTAGTTGTGTGCAGTTTTATCACGTGTGAAAATTCATGTAACCACCACTGCAGTCAAGATACAGCACTGTTGCATCACAAGGATCCTAAGTGGTACCCTTGTATAACTGTAGCCAACACTGTCCCTCCGTCTCCCATCCCCAACCCCTGACAACCACTAATTCTCCATCTCTACAATTTTCTCATGTCAAGCATGCTCTATAAATGGAATCATACAGTATCTAACCTTTTGAGATTAGCTTTTCCACTTGATGGCTACTTTTAATCCACTGTTTCCAATCATTGTAGCAGTCCTACAAGGCAGGGATTATGAATTCTATTGCATAGAGGAGGATATGAAGCCTTGGAAAAGTAACGTGTTATGCCCAAGGCCAAATAGCTAGTGGACAGGGGAGCCAGGAGGTTGCTCTGGTTGCCTGATGCTCAGCCTTGGCTCCTTACTTGACCTTGGTCTTCCTCCAGGTTCTCAGTATTCACATTCTGTTTTGGCATCCATTGTTCTCCCTTTCTCTTCCTCTATATTCAAAATAAGCTTTCTTATGCTTTTTTAAAAATCTTAACTTTTGAGAAAGAAGATTGGATCACATTATTATTTTGGAAGTGTAGAGATCGGGTATTTTTTTTTCCATCCAGCTCTATTTTGGGCTTGTTACCATTTTTGGAGTTTTCTGTGCTGACCTCTTTCACCACCTTGACCGTCTGGCAGAAATGATGAGGATAGTTTTAGTATAAGGAATAAAGGTACAGATTCTTGCACACCGTTTCTTGAGTCCGTATATAGGCATCTTTGACTCGCAGCATATCCCAGTGCCGTACCTCGCCTACTAGCTTTGGTTGCTGTGGTGCTACACATGCTCCCAGAGTCCTTGGGACTGAACTCATTGCAAATAAGAAGCTGTCGGTGCACTTAGGGATGGTGGGAAAGCAAAACACATACATTTCTGTGAATTTCAGTACTGCCAGATCCTGTCTATTTAAGAGAAAAGCTCAATACTGGAAAACCATTAAGTCTTTTGAAATCTGTGTGGGATGCAGTTTTTAACAAGATTAGGAAATAGCAAAATGTAGATTTTTTGTTGGTCATTGAACCCCCCATACCTGCTCTTTTTTCAGCATCTTTGAATTAGCTGTTCCCTCTGGCTGGAATACTCTTTCCCAAGTTTTCTGTGTGGCTTAGCTCACTCACCTTCCTCAGGTGTCTGCACAGTGTTCCATGTTGCCCTCCCTGATATTTAACATTTGAACACCCCACCCCCACCCCCATCCTTCTTACTTTATTTTTCTCCATCACACTTTGATGGGCAGTGAACATGCTCTGTGTCTTCTTTCTGTGACTGAGTATTGTTTCCCCCCTGCTAAAATGTAAACCTC
>NW_007729313.1:127356-128298 GCF_000696425.1 Galeopterus variegatus
CCAACCTACACTCGTCAATTTTGCAATAAAAGTATTTTCATATGTTGGCTGTTCCTGTGAAAATTGGTTTCTCATACATTTGGAAAGCTTGTGCTGTTTTGATTTGGGGGGTGTGGTCTAGTGCTGCAGTGCCTTTTGTTTTTTTTGATAGGAGAGGGACCCATGATGGAAGTAAACTTTTGGTTTCAGTTTCTTTTGGGTGGCTGTTTTTGTTAGTGCTAGGAATAGAAAAAGAAATAAATATTGCTTTAGGGATATTTTAGCTAATATATACCATGGTTCAAAAAAAACCAATGTTGTCTTTGACAAAGTTGGGTCAGGTGGGATGGAAACTGCTGAGCTGGATGAAGATCTGATCACCTTGAGCAATTTGAGTGGTTGGGAGTGGTTTGGAGGGTGGCTGCAGCTGAGGAGCAGGAAGGGGGGTTGCTGCTGTGGCTGGGAAAGACCTCCCTGGGGAAGGCTAGCAGCACCCCCTCCCCCAACAGTGCCTCCAGGGTCACAGCTGTTTGTGGTGAGGTTGTGCGCGCCCTTTCTGTTACTTCATTCTGTATGAATTAAGAATGACCAGAAGGATGAGGCTCGGACAAGGACGAGTTGAGGGAGAATGTTAATGCAGTGAGGACATAATTTGTATTTTAGAACAGGCCCCTGTGTGGGAACGACCCATACTTCCCTTCATTATCTATGGACACTTCTAAACACCTCTGCTGTTCTGGATTCAGGAAAATTCTGAGCACAACTGTGAGGGGAATTCAGACAGTTCCGTCATTTGATGCTCAGTCCCTCGTGCTCACTGGAGTTGACTAGAACACCTTCTCTTTGTTGGCTAAATGTCTTGCGAAATCTAGATAAGTAGTGGAGGTCAGATACTACTTATTTAATTTCTGAGAATAATCATTAACTGTCCTTTTCCCAAGGAAAATAAACTCAGTTGAGTTA
>NW_007729313.1:129448-137046 GCF_000696425.1 Galeopterus variegatus
TAATTTCTGAGAATAATCATTAACTGTCCTTTTCCCAAGGAAAATAAACTCAGTTGAGTTACGTAAATAACACTTTTTTTACTTCTTGAAATAATTTTCATTTCCCTGCCTAGAAAAAGTAGGTGCTGCAGAGAGGTTGTGACAAAATTATAAAGCCGTTTGGGTTAAATTAGCCCAGTACATCACTCTTAGAACTCATGGAGCAGACAGCTAACACGTCCTAATAAGCACCAGCTGCGTACAGATCCATGTCTTCAAATGAAACCAAAGGTGGAAAGTCAATTTAGGGAGACAAAACAGACATGACTCAATCTGACAGAACCCCACATGCAAAATGATACGGTACAACCGATAACATAAGACCTATCTGATTCTGCTTCTGTGACTCTTCCTATTAAAATGTTTAAATTCTGTACTCTTTGTTCTTGAGTCCTCTGTCCACCCTTCAGAAATGATTGAAATAGCCCCTGTGGAATTTGTAAGACTTCTACATGTGTACAATCTTGCTTTACATACTTTAATGTGATAAATGACTTCACACGTATATATCATTGTGCATTGTCCCAGTCTCATGTTTTTTGACTAAAATGTTTAACTGGTCAATATATATTGTATCTACCAACATGTTACATAGAAGGGTGTGATGACTGATTTACTGTAAAGAATTATAATGAAGCAATTCTCTTAGAAGGGTTTTTTGGTGTTGTTTTAGCAAGGAAAATTTACTCTGATCCTATTTACCAGTTACTTTGGACAAATTAAAAACATTTTTAATTCGTCCCTTACATTGTTAGATTACATGTTTTTCTATTTCTGCTATAATGGAGGCACATAAGTAACCAAGTTTATCTAAATTTTTAGGAGTCTTCTCTTAGGCTCAAGTCAGTTAATCTGGTGTCTCTAGAGTGCCTTCCTTAAAGGCTGGCTTTAAATATTGGGTGGATCTGTCTTGGATCCTGTTCTAGGGAATACTCTTGGAAGTTCCAGACGGGAACTCATCATAACCTGATTTTACCCCGTAGCATGGCCCTGTGCCATAGACACCATTAGAGCAAGGCTCAGTGTTTTTTTTTCCAAACCCATTGATCGTTCTTGCAGTCTCCTAAACAGTTGAATGTAATGCTGTGTTTTGATTTCTTTTCAAGTCATTTCAGAAATTACCACAGCTGCTTCTCGGTTAATCAGATGCTTAAGTCTCCCATTTTCACACTGCTTGGCTGCTACATTTTTATAACACCACAGCTGTCTGGGTCTAGCTTCTGCCCCCCACCCCTGCCCCTTTCCATCTGCCACCTCTCCCTCCCTCCTCACTTGCCATGCAGCAGGGTGGCAAATTCCCAAATAAGCTGTGGACTTTCTGCCCTTGCAAGAGGGCTGAGCCTGCCATTCATAGTGGCTTCTTTCACCAGGAGGACCCTTCTAGGCTAGGAACCAACCCTGGGGAAGCTGCTGCTCTCAGTGCCTCTGGAGCTTACTTTGTATGGTTGGGTGTTGATTTTTCCCCTTAACTTAAAAACTTTTGCAAGGAAACAGAAAGGTGCTTTCAGATTAAGCGGCTATGCCCCCCCCCCTTGTTTTTAAAGCTCAAAGTCTCATTTGAAGTGAGGAGAAGGTGGGTAAATTGCAATCCAGGTTTCCCTCTTTATGATCGGAGCTGCTTACCTTGGATAATCTCTCTTCCTATCAGCGGCGTTTCCAGTCCTGGCCTTTTTCCATATGTGTAACATCCACCAGGAGCTGTTTTTCCTTGTCACCTCCTTTAAAGCTTACCCGACTCTGTCTCCAGTGCTCCTCCAGCAAGCTGTTAGAGTAAGCATAAAAACAAGCCCATTAAACTAAGAATAAAATGCCAAGTTTCTATCTCTTTGCCAACCTCATTAGAAAACAGTGATAAACTATGTATGCATATAATTGCAGTAATTAAACATTTGAAACCAGTTCAATAGGGGACTTTCTTAAAGCTTCTATAAGCATGGTATTTTCATTTCAGAACTGGGATCTGGTGGCTTCTGTTTTGCTCAAGACCTTCATCTCTGTAGGTAGTACATAGGGTAAAGGAGAGGAGGTTGTTTATTTTGACCACAGTGCCAAGCTTCTGCAAAAGTAGTTTTATTACACATGTATTAGTAGGGAGCAGACCAACCTTTCCATCACTGTGTTTATTCTTGAGGTTGGGTAGTCACTCGTCAAATATGAAGATATGAATGGCCTGGGTAGTAAAAAAGACACATGGAAAATAATCGTAAACTAACTGCATGATGTGCTTGCTGTTAGGAGTAAAAAACAGCAATATTTTGTCTTTCATCCCATCCTGAGAGCTGTTTGAAGTTAGGAAGTGGAAAGAGTAAAGGGCCAGCTGAGTGGTCAACCAGGATTTTGTGTCTGTTTTTATTCACTAAGCAGGTTTTACTGAGTACCTTCTGGCTGAGAGGAGGTGTGTAATTTAAGGATATTAGGCTTGGACTCGGACAGACCCCAGTCAGGATCCTGGCTCAGCCACTTTCTAGGTGTATGGCCTCCAGCAAATCTAACATTTTGAAGTCTCAGTTATCCTCATCTGTAAAACTGGAAAGTAGTGATGATGCTTACCTGTTGGATTATTTTGAGAATTAAGTAAAATAGTGCATACAAAGCATTTAACGCAGGGTCTGACTCAGTGCTGTTTGGCGTTAGTGTCATTATTGACTTGTGTATTAAAGAAGTATATAGTGCGACTCCTGCCTTCCAAGAGCTTACAGTCAGTCCAGCAGGGCCAGAAGACACACGTTTTAGGAAAGAGGGAGGGAATATCAACATGCTGCAATGTGGATGGAAGAGACTTTCTGGAGGAGTTCGGATGGGGGCCCCAAGGGACACCACTCACATCATCATCTTTATGAATGGGTTCCTCTAGAGTGGTGCAATTGCACTGGTTGGGATTTTGCATGGGACAAGAAGGATGTGTGGAATTTGGATAGATGGAAGGAGGGATGAAGTTGGGTTTGGTAGGACTATACGAAGTTCTTTCAGAGGATGGCGAAACCTCCCAGCTGGCAGGAAAGCTTTTTGCTTTGAGTGTGAGTAGGCAGGCATGTGGCTCTAGGTGGCCCCGGGACTTTGCTTCTTTCTGGTCACTGAAAGCTGTGTGGACTAAACCTTGTAGTGTGATGGATGCAGGTCAGGGGGAAATGCCTTTGTTCTCTTCACGTTGTCTTCACTGAGTCTCTGTGTAGCACTGGGACAGCTGTATTTCCAAAAGGGCGCTTTTCTGTGATAGCCTTTTAGTCTGGTTAAGTAAACCAAAAGGTTCACTTGCTCTTTCTGCCACTTTTCTTTTTTCTTTAGCATTTCTCAGATCCCATTTTATTAAATAGCACATTTACTCAGTACATGGAGGGATCAAAACGTTGTATGACCTTATACCCTGGTTCTATTTTATAGAGCCTTAAATTTCTTTTTAACTTCTTTATGCAGTTTTTTTCCCTTTCCCTTTCTTACTTCTGTGGAATTTATTCTGCTCTTTAAGGACTCTCAAAGGCTTTAAAGTATATCACAGCATAAATTAGGTAGCAGGAAAGGTTTTCCTTTATCATTAGGCTTCTATATTTTTAAGCTATGTCTTTGGTAGATTTCAATTGTGAGGATATAAATAAAACTGTAGTGACCAGAAGTAAACAGCATATTCAATTATCTAATAAATAGCTCAGTAAATCTCCCAAGTTATTTAAAAAACACAGTGTTTTATTGGATATTCAGTATTATATGAGGCCCTAACGCAGACGTCAGCAAACTTTTCCTATTAAGGGCCAGATAGCAAATATTTTAGGACTACAGGCCAATTCTCTGTTGCAAATTCTCAGTTTTGCCGTTGTACTGCAAAAGCAGCTATAGACAGTATGTGAACAGATAGATGTGGCTGTTTTGCAATAAAACTTTATTCACAAAAATAGGTAGTGGGCCACATTTGGCTTTCTGAAGTAGTCTGCTGACCTTTGCCCTAAAGGAAAGAGATTTTGTTGGATTGGGAAAGTAAATGGAAAATTAAAATTAGATAAATTACAAAATTTCCAGATAACACCACAAAAGGCAAAATAATTTTTAACTCCTATTGTTTGAATTAAACTTCAAGTTTGGTAATGAGTTTGTAAATAAACCCCAAATACCTTTACCTATATTTCTTTTTTAATCTAGGGTCTAAGGTTCAAAACAAGGTTGTCTTTATTAAGCAACCATTTATTCAGTGTTTTCTTTGTACCAGGCACTGTGTAGGTCATTGGAAATTTACGAATATTTTAGATACAACCTTTCCTTCAGGGAATAGCAGTCTAGACTGTGCCCTCATTATTGCCAGATGTGGGCTCATGCCTTGGACCATATCAGAAATATGGCCCAAATATCAACGAACCTGCGTTGCAAAAGGGAGTTTTTTGGGGTACCTTATTCTTTTTTCTCTTTCTACTGCATATGTGTTTGGGACTGCTATATTTTTGTTTCTCTTTATTTGTGTATTGTTAGAGAAAGTCTGCTAGAAGAAGTTACAAATGGTGAAAATATTTTAATAACGTACTTGCCAAAATTCCTAGTCTTGATGATTCAAGAGTTTGTTTTCTTTCCCTTTAAAGTTTTTACTTAGTCACCTTAATTCATTTTTTGGAATTTCGGTACGTTCTGCCTATCAAATTATAAACAAGCCCCACCAGATTGCAGAGGGTTGTATTGTAATAGTGTTGAAACATGCAGTTATAAAAAACTGTCGTGTCCATGTTCAGCAGCCTCTCCAGCGTGTTTTCTTTTGGACCTGAGCCATTCTGGACCTTCCAAATAGGGTGGGTCTGTGATCTGTTTCTACTTACAACATTTCTGACATCAAATGTCTGGTTATTTTCCACACCAACAGCCAGTTCTCCCAGCTCTTGAGACACCAAGTGGGGGTCTAACCGTTCAATTCAGTTCTGATGCTAGCCAGAGTTGGCACAGACCCCGTAGGTTAAAGATTCAGACCCACAAGACTATTTATCTACTTTAAGTGCCAATTGCAAATCTGGGCCTCCTATACTTCTAACCAACCCACTGTAAATCCAGGGTTCAGTAATTTGCTAGAGTGATTCACAGAACTCACGAAGTCACCATACTTACTATTTCTGGGTTATTATAAAAGATAAAGCCCCAAAACAGCCAAATGGAAGAGATGCACAGGGCAAGGTATGAAGCTTCCCTGCCCCTCCAGACACCCACCCTCCCAGCATCTCCATGTGTTCATTAATCCAGAAGCTCTCCAAACCCCGTAATATTTAGGGGTTTTATGGAGGTCCCGTTATGTAGGCTTGATTGATTAAATCATTAGTCAATGGTGAGTAACTCAATATCCAGCCCCTTTCTCCTCCCCAGATGTGGGGTGGGGGTGCTGAAAGTTCCATTCCCCCAGTCATATGGTCGGTTCCTCTGGCAACCACCAGCCCCCACCCTGAAGCTATTTAGGGGCCCACTAGAGTCACTTCACTAGGAGTGTCAATGGCCTTGACGATGCCCCCTGTCTCCTCCCACCCCCTCCCACCCTGTCCCCCTTTCCCTTCCCCTCTCCTCCTGCTCCCCAACTACTCCGCAACATCTTAGAATGTAAAAATAAAATAAAATAATAAATAAATTTTAAAAAAGAACAACAGAGTCACCTTATTAGTGTAAACTCTGGTGTGATTGAAAGGGGCTTATTATGAACAATAAAAGACACTCCTCTCATACCTATCACCCAGGAAATTTCAAGCATTTTAGAAGCTCTTTGCTGGCAACCAGGGATAAAGACCAAATATATATTTCTTATTGTGTCATAAAATCACAGTGGGGTTGGGTGGAGGGGTAGGAGGGCAATTTATGAAGGAGAAAGGCTCTGAAGTGCAAACAGGTATTGAATGTGGACGTCTCTGACCCTGAGTAGTGGGGCCTGTTGTGCATTGGGGGGTGATTTGACTGGACAGGTGTTGGTTAGTGGGGACCTTAGGAGCCACATGGATATTTAAATGTGAGGGAATAGCAGAAGAGATAGAAAGTCGTTCCCTAAGTAGGTAGTGATATGAGAAAGTGGAGCTTTAGAGAAATTGGCCCATTCATCAACAAATGAAAGAGGGGTGGAGGGGGAGAGGGGAAGAGGGAGATGACATCATGGCTTCAAGAGAAGAAGGGTCTGGACTCGGGTGACTGAAGAAAAGGCTTAGACAAGAAAGAGGGCTTTCATCTCTTTCTATTCCACATAGTTATAAAAAGTATTCAAGAGAACTGCTTTTGAAGAACTGATTGAGGCAAGAGAAAGTACTTTGGGTTTAGATGAGAGGTGAACATGAAAAGAANACCAGGTGGGATGAGATCTATGTTTAAATGTTTTGTTGTTCATATTTTGGTATTTTCCCTTCAACAAGATAAACTTGATAATCTTGCATTTTGCTGTTTGTGTCCTGATTACCTTGGAATTAAAGTCCTGAAATAGAAAACTATGGCCTATATGTTTTTAAAACTTTGTATTATACAAAATTTCTTGAGAACAAACCATTATGGGAAATTTTAAATATGTGCAACCATAGAAAGAATAATATAATGAACCTCTCATCGACATGGAATTTTAGAGTGTTTGTTTTCATGAAATNAATCTGAGAATGTGTAGCTCTCTCCTCATCTCCTGGTTCTCAGGCATATCCCCACCTCATTGCCTTGAGAATAAGTGGAAGTCCCAGCAGGTACTGCCTTACCTGATGAGTATAAATTCTGTAATCATTGCTAAATGGAGAGTATCTGTTGTGTAGTCCACTTATATTTCTTTTATTTTTCTCTTGGCAAGCCTAATATTGTCCTTCTCAAAAGCATGGCTGCCTGTGATTTCTTTTTTTTTTTTCCTGATAGATGTAATACTATTTCATTTTGTCCATCCAAGCATCCAGTAAACAGTTATTGAGTACCTAGTATCTTAGTATGTGCTGAGTACTTTGCTAGATGCTAGAGATAAAATGAATAAAAAGATAATTTTCCCATAAAGAGTTCGTAGTATGGGAGGGGGACAATTGGGCATCAAAACAGATAATAACGTGGTGAGCTAAGTGCGGCAGTAAAGGTGTGTGCAGCTCGTCAGCAGAACACAGTCACCTAAGGCATCCAGTTGATGGAAGAGAGGAGAGAACAGCATTTAGGCATGGGGACTTTCACTACTGTTACCATATGACCAAGGCCAGGAGTGGTGAGAGAATGGGCTGGAGAGGTAACAAGGTGGTCTGTGATAGAGATTGGACTTTAGCTTGCTGGAGAGGTGTGGCGAAGTCTGTAAAGGTGGTTCAAGCAGTTGAGTGACATTATGTTTGTGTTCTAGAAGAATTCCTCTGGTGGCCACATGCAGCGTGGTTTTCATGGAGTGAGGACTGGAAACTGAGAGCGAGTAGATAGGTGAGAGCACTGAAGAGCCCAGTTATTCGTTCATGCATGTCATTTAGTAAACACTTATGGAGCTCCTACTGTGTGCCATGCCTTGTTCTAGGCTCCGGGAATCGTATGTTCACATAGAGAGAAACAGCAATAAATATTTTTAGATTAATTCGTACCAAAATAAACTAAAGTGCTTGCTGTTTTTTTTTTTTTTTTAA
>NW_007729313.1:137675-148202 GCF_000696425.1 Galeopterus variegatus
AAGAATAATATAATGAACCTCTCATCGACATGGAATTTTAGAGTGTTTGTTTTCATGAAATGAAGGCCGGTTGTCCCAATGCTTTATTTGGGGGCAAAGCCTGAAGTGCAGGAGACGCTTGCATTGGTCAGCACTAACATAAGAAATGAATGGTCTCTTCCGTGGTGCAAATTAGTAAGGTTTTAGCGTCAGCTCTTGAGTTTTTCTAGGACTGATCTTTCCAGTCTATAGATCTTTCTGGGCCTTTGACTTTCATTTTCTGCTCACTAGTATCTCTACCAGAGTGGGGAGGAGAAAAGAGAGAGAAACTTCTGTCTGACTCGCCATTGTTAGCAGATAATGAAATTAATATTTAGTTTCCAAAATCAGGTTGTGGATTGTCTCTGGGCTCATTCTTGCCTGTACTTCTTGATTTCTCCCAAGAATGGATAACTCTATGTCTGGATGTATCTGGTGGGTGATGTGCCCACTCACACTGAGGGGTGAGATTAGCCTTGGAAATCTGGTGTGGGCAAATAGCCCAAGAATCAGTGCATGTAATTATCTTACCAATCACATTTGTCATTTGCAGTATCATAGCAGTTACCCTGTTGTAATATAAGAACATGAAATTTATTTTGTTATTTATAATCTGATATCTTATTACTAGAACTTTGTTAGGGTACTTCAAAAAGTTCGTGGAAAAATAGAATTAAAAGGTGATAAGAATCTTTCCATGAACTTTTTGAAATACCCTTGTATAGTTTAGGAGTAGAAACTTTAAAACAAAAACTTCCCAGGGCATTTGAAGAGGTAATAGTACCCATTCTGTAGGGTTGTTGTGAGGGTTAAATCAGTGAATTTAAGCAACACCTAAGGTCCAGCACATAGTAAATGTTATATAAATATTGGCTATTATTGATTTACTTTTGAAAATCAATCACAATTTGCATGATATTAACAAGCAACAGGTGAGAATCATGATAATGCTAGATAATATGACAATAGGACAGACTAGATAATACCATATGATGTCACCTTTGACTTCACCAGCAACACATTTAATGCATAGAGTATACCTTTTTATTTATTTTTTCAAAGATAACTGGTAAGGGGATCTTAACCCTTGACTTGGTGTTGTCAGCACCACGCTCTCCCAAGTGAGCCACGGTCCGGCCCTGACTATACCTTTTTAAATGCTCAGGTTCAAGGCAAATGAAAATTGTTTATAGTTGTAGACCTATGTTTGAAAAATACTTGTTATGAACTGAGGAGTAAGGAAATACAGCATTTGGGCCATGACTTTTCTTCAACAGTCCCCAAAATAATGATTCTTAAGAACTTATGTAGAGACATAAAAGTAGATAGCTGAATCTATTGAGCACAATGCTCACAATTTCTCTTTCAAAACAAACAAACATTAATGTAAATTGTTCTGAATTTTCTAAGAACTCTATCCTTCCTTAAGATTCGGATTTACAAACTTTTTAAATAGCAATATTTATTCTGCAATTCAGCAGCTTTTCAATCTGATTTTTAAGATCATCTTCTGAAGATGCAGAATTTAGAATTCCTACTTGGGGGCATTTTGTTCAATTCAGTGAGCCATTTATGAGATTCAACCAATGAAGATATTAAACACCATGATGGTGAGGAATGAGAGTGGAAGTACCCATTTCTTGGCTGCAGTGACTTCTAATCGAAAAGAGCCTGCTTATACATGAGGATGGTGATGACTTTACAATTACGACTAAAATATTTTCAGTACAAGAATGAGGCCTCAGGGAGAGCAGTAAATATACTCATATATACATTGAGTGAAATGGAGAATAATCACAAGATATGATTATGGGCCCCTTTTCCCATTAGGTATCGACTTCTTTGCCTGTAGCTGTGAGTTGGCAAATGGACTCATTTGGGCATCTTTTGGAAGAAAGAAAAGGAAAGAGCAGAGCTATGAGGGAAGCAGTTCACAAGAAAAAGAGGAAAATGTGCAGACAGGCAAGTGGGAGGACAGGCCTTGACAGTGTGGGGCCTCCAAACCTTTGTCAGACCACGTTGTGATTGTAGCATCACACCTGTGATGTTGTCTGCAGGTGTTCTGAATGCTTTGAAACCTTTCTAAGGTAGAAGCATCTTTTTTTTGATATTCACAAGTTGATAGACAAATGTTACGTTTGGCCTCATTCTCTCTAGAACTCCAGGAGAGTAAAGGCTGGAGAGTATTGAAGGCCAGTGCTTGTTTTGGTGATATCTGCCCTAGCTGAAACAGCTGAAGTTCTGTTGTGATGGAAATGAAGGCTTCATGTCATATTAACACTGTAGGCTTCCTAGGTATTTAGCACAGAAAACAGTTTTATTATTTTTCACCTTCAGATGTGTATTTCTCTCCTTAAGTATATAATAGGCACTACCACTGCAGTAGGAATGACTTCCCCAAGAGGAATTCAGGTCCTGACTGCTGGGGGATTTCCTCCCTCCACTATCAGGGAAGCCCAAACGTGTCCATGTTTGTACACTCAGCACTCATCGGGTAAGTGCTCACCCCTAAGATACTCTGCCTGCTGGTTTTAATTCAGAAGACACGTATTGGGAAAGTATAGGAAAAATGGTTAGAGCCCCTCAGATGTTCAGAATCTTGCTGAGCATTTGATGTAAACAGGCATATGTGCTCAGGTGTTCCTTGGTTATCGTCTAGTGTAATTGCGCATGTGCACCCACATGTCCTGGGTTATGGACTTAAGTATAAGGATGAGTGGCTCTGATTCACCGTGCCTCCCATCCCCAGGATGCCCCCCTCCCATGGGGGGGGGCGGCATGGGGAGGCCACTACTGCTGCTGGAGGCTGCTGCTGCTGGTGCCCCCAGGACCTTCTGCAAGGCTGCTGCCACTGCCAGACCTGTAAGCTACTGCTGCTGAGGAAGCTGAGGACTGAGCTCTTGTCATCTTCCAACAGCTCCTGAAATCTTTCCCAATTACCTAGCATGGACCTGCGTGTGAGGGGTCTAGGGACCCAGTCTGTACAATGGGTTTGGAGGGTCTGAGCCCTAGCTGTGACAATATAAATGGAAACTTAGTATAACTAAAATAATGAAACATTTGGCTTTAGTTATGATTTGCCTTACTTTACACACGAGAGGACTTCCATTTCTTATTTGGAGTTTGTATGCCAACTTGGAAGGCATCTGTTCTTCAGCTCTTCATTAAATGTTTAAAAATTGTGATACTGTGCATTATTTTTTTTATAACTTTAAATCCTCTTTAAGTCAAATTGTTTTTCAAATATGTTAGCTGCTTAAGATTTTAGTCTGATTGGAAGTTGTTGATCGCTTTTCTCCAAAGTCTAAAATGGAATAATTGCTGAAGTTGGATATCAGTGTTTTGTATTCTAGACACTGTGAAACATAAATAATGGTGTTGGGAATACTTGAGTCAGCATGTGAAAAGGAAAAGGCAGTGAGTTCAGTCTCTGCCCAGTGATCAGAGCCAATTGAGCAAGGCAAGGCCAGCTGATGTCAGTGTGGGCAGCAGCAGTGAAGATTTCATCTGCCTTGCTCTCTGAGTGTAGGACTTGTGATAATTACGAGAGGTTTGCAGTATCAGCAGAATGCAGTTTAGGAATTAAGAATTAGCAGGCCGGCACCGAGTTCCTGCATAGGAAAATTTCCTATATGAGACTAGCCAGTGGTGTTGAAGTCAGTGCTAGGAAGCATTTCACTCAGTTGTTAAACAGATGATTGGCTCATAATGTTTAGGATTTTTCTGGTGGCAACTGCCTAGTTTAAAAAAAAAATTAAAATATTGCAAAAGTAGAATATTGCAATGATAATAATTTCATAGATACTCTATGAACCTCTTCCTAAAATTAGTCATTGTGATTAGGCCCTTCTACTATTTTGAGGTCTCATTCTGTAGAGCTATAATGATCGATATTACCAATATATGTTGGCAGATTTGTTGCCAACCTTCTCTTAAACCTCTGTAATATGCTTATTATTGACATTATCTGGCAATTTTAAAAAAGAGAGTTCTTCTAGGCTTTTCGCATCTATAAAAGAAACAATCTAGACAACTCTTTAAAAAGTCATATTTTCTGGCTGTTAACATTTGTGTGCTTTTAAACTTATAAAAGACTTTTTAGGGTTGGTTGCATAATTTGTTTTGAAAGCTAAAGTAAATCTGATGGTGTACTTCATAAGAGATGGTTAACTAATTTAGAGGTAGCTGTTTGTACTCTGCAAAGACCATTATTTTTCATTGATATTCACTAATTATTACTATTATTCACAAATATTTCACTAATAATCCACTAATGTCTTCTTATTAGGGCTGGTGGTATTTTGCATAGACATGGCTCTTCGTGGGTTATCTTTCCAAGGAACATTAATAATTACACTTTCATACCTGAATGTGGAACCCAATTCCAGACGTTCAAAAGGAAAAGGGCAACTAGGCTGTCTATCCTAAGTTACAGGGGTGATAATGAACTGTACAGGCAATAGCTGGCAGGAGCCCTAAGGATCTTCTATTGTTGGTCCTCAGATTTTCATCCGTCTCCTTCTCACACAGCTGTCTACATGGTATCAAGATTTTACAGAAGATGATGATTGAAGGTTGGTCTGGAATTTGATTCTCCCCTTCAGCAGCCTTGTCAGGCATCATTAGAGCTTTATTCTTCAATATGTTAGCCACTAACTGTGGCTGTTCAAATGTAATGAATTACAGTGAGATATAAGTTAATGTTATATTTAAATGAAAAATTCCTTAGTTACATTAGCCACATTGCAAGGGCTCAGTAAGCCACATGTGGCTAGTGGCTACCATACTGAACAAAGGGCAAGTTCTGTTGGGCACTGACTTGTACAGAGGTGCAGTGGCACGCTGACAGTTGCACAGCTGGTCAGGGCAGAATCAGGAGTTGGGACTAGTTTAACAATTATTGTTGTATGTCATGCAGTCCTTGAGTTTTGGGTATTACAACTTGAACTAAAAAAGCTTGTCCCTGGCATATCTATATCCTTCTAAACTGTGAGAAACTCAATAATAGAGTTAGAAATTAGTTCTCACTACGTAATTCTGGTTTTACAAATATTTATAATTCACCTTAGACAGTTTGTGTGGGTGTGTGTGTGTGAGTAACATGTGGTATGATGGCAGTTTGCCACACGTGCCATCTATGGCTTACCCTAGTATCGATCATGCCCATCACGTAGTTATATATGGGATCTAGCATTGCAGGTTATTGGAGTTGGGCAGGGCTTTTGAAGGTGTCTAGCTTAACCTTGAACACGTGTAATATTCCTGATAAGGCTGTGATGGCGAGAGCCCTGCCTCATAAAGGAATTCACCTTTTTCTACAACTTCTAATTGACCTTGAGATTTTCTTTATATCAAGCTAAAATGTACCTTCCTATAGTATCTGCTCATTGGTCCCAGTTGGCTCACAGGAAAAAGTTTGCTTCCTCTGACATACGAGGCCCTACCAAGATTTGAAGACTGTTTTCCTGTCATTCCTATATCTTCTATTTGCTAAGCAGACCTGGTCCCATCAGCTGTTCTTTCTGTGACATGTTTTGCAAACTGATCACCACCCTGCTTGCTTCTGCCTGGACCAACTCCAGGGGATGGCTCAGATCTGTGTGGATGAAAGTTTCACCTTTCATCTGAATGGATGTCATGACTAGATCCAATGGATGTCATGACATTTGGAAAATCTCAATAAGTCTTCCTGAAGGAAAAAAATGGCTACTAGTATCCACATGTGGGAAATATATTGATTTAGTTTCCTTTGGTAGGAAGTCAGAAAGCCACATGTGGCTAGTGGCTACCATACTTCTCTTTACAATCATTGGGTAGAGTTTGGAACAAGTGAGAGAAACAAAAAATAATGTGCCTTATCTCTCTCCCTCTTTTTATTCCTTCCTTCATTCCATCTATTCAGCAATCTTTGTGTACCTGCTATGTGCCAATAAGTGTGTCATTGTGAACATAATGTTGAACAAGTGACTGGTTTCCTCCATGGAGGGAGACATTAAACAAGTTATTTAACTGTTCTGGCCGTGGGAAGGATGCAGTAAAACTCTGTTCTGTTCTCCACGATAACTTGTCAACTGTACGACCGTCAGTAGGTCCTCTTTCTATTCTTGGTTTTGAATTTCTGAAATGGGAATGATACTTGGAGGGAGTAACTTCCTAACAGGATTTTTGTAAGACTTAAAATCAAAATGAAAGAACAGAGTAGGTGAGGTTTCTATAAGGATCATGGTTATTGTTGCTGTTACTGTTATTGATGAATAAAACATTTTTTGGTTGATCTTCCATGCTAATATCCCTTTCTTTTTCATGTATTTCTCCCTTTCATCCAGTTCTTTTCCATTTTATTATGAAATTTTTCAATCATACAGAAAAGTTGAAAGAATGTTACTGTGAGCACCCCCATACACCACCTGTTTTCTATCATTTACATTTTACTTGCTTTATCACCTGTCTGTCCATCCCTCTGTCATTATCCAGTGTTTATGAACTTATATTTACAGAGAAAGATGCACGGTAGTTATTTTCCCTGGGAAATGGACCCCTTCCCACTGTGGTTTTGTTCAGCTTCTCAGCAGTGATAATGATGGTCACGATGGTGACTCAGTACCCAGCACACCATGCAATCCCACAACACCACTAGGAGACAAGTGCTGTAATTGATCTCTCTTTTACAGAGGAGGAAACTGAGGCACAGAGAGGTTAAATGACCTACCCAGTATCACACAGCTAAGAAATCTGGTACTCACTTGGGTAAGCCTTGTTTTTGTTGTTGTTTTTAATCTGTAGAATTAATGGAAAGAAGGAGTGAGATACCATTTAGGAATATGAAAAGCAACCTCTGCTGCTGCTTGTGACTCAGGTAGGTTTAAGGGCTACTGTGCCAACAGCTGGATTTATGCAGGTGATTAAGTCGTGGTCTCTCCTCTCAAGCCAGTCTAATGGACAGAGTCACTGTGAGTTGTTGGAAGGATTGATGTTTTAATATAAACAACTTTACTGGAACAGTTAGAAATGAAGAGTTTCAGTAAAGGAGAGTTACATATCTGATTTTACCCAGAAGAAACCTTTACACATGAACCGTTGCTTTTTTTGGGTGTTTGAGAGAAGATAAATTATTCCAGCAAATGAGCACTACCTATTTGGAAGTGTCTTGCCATTTCCAGATTTATTTCCTTTTGCCTTAGCAGAGAAAGTAATTTGGAGGAAATGCAGCAAGGAATGTTTAACCATAAAGTATATTCTGATTAACGGTAGCTCGTAGACTATGGTAAGGTGTATCTAATTACATTTCACAGGACATCTTATCTCTTAAAAAAATATTGTCTCTTCAATATTTTTTTCCCTTTATCGTTTTCAATTATTTTGTCTAAATTTACCAACACATCACAAAAAGTGAAAATTAAAACCTCAGTGGGGGCCAGGAGCTTGCCCCAGGTGGCTCACGTCAGTGTGAGTGTGTGGACACGTGTCTGCATGGCTGTCCCCAAGACCACAGCTTGAAGAATATGCATTGTTGGGATGGGGGTGGAGTGAAGAACCCACCAGGGAGAACATCCAGGATGCAGAAAGAAGTAATAATCAACATTGATTGAATGACAGAGTAAGGAGTTTTTATACATCAAAAACAAAGGCATCCTCTGTGATAAATGGTTAGCACCACTGAGAATTCATAAACTTTTTTCTCCAGGCCGATTGGCTTCTTTGGGTTGCATAAGGCTTTTTAAAATTAAAAACAAAACAAAACAAATCCAGGTTAAAAGAAACTCTTTTTAGTTGACCTTCATTGTGGCCATTCCTTGATCAATATCTCTGTGAATAGATCATTAACTAAAGAATGCATCTTCTGGTAGAAGAGGAGATATTACAAGAGAGTGGGCAGTTTTGTTTTCCTTTATTTTTCCTGTTACAAAATTTTAAAAATCACATTAATTTTTAGATGTCTTTTTGTTTATACATAAGTAAATTATAAAGGTTGGATGGTTAGCTTGGTTGGTTAGAGCATAGCCTTATAACACCAAGCTGCAAAAACATTTTGATATTGTTCTATACTTGTTGAATCAGTGATCTGCCTAAACATTGCAAGTCACCCTTATTAGCATTATTCTAAAGATGCTGTCATAGATGGTACTTTTACACAGAAGACAGAGGAACAAGAAATTTGCGTTTGTCTTTCTGTTGAGGCAAGTGGAATGATAGTTTCTAGCTGGGTGATGAAGCCTGTTGTTCATGCTGTTGTGTGTTGACTTGTCTTCCTGGATGGCTACTGTGACCACAGGGGTCCTTGGACATACATATGTCACAAATTCTATGTAGATTTCTGGGCCTTTCCCTGCTCCCAGTCTTTCCCGCACTGCAGTTATGGCTATTTCTCGACTAAGGGCTAAACACTCAAACTTTTCCTTATTTGAGACTAATCCCCTTCAGGGCATGCAGACTCTGTGAAAAATCTTGAGCAGGTTTATTTTGACAGCACTGCCTGGAGGGCTTGCCATACTTCTTCCCAGGAAAATTTAAAATCGTTTTGCCTTTTTTTTCTTTTAAAGATTGTCTATTTCATAGTTTTATAAGCCACCACATTATTAACAACACACCTAGATTTAATAGTAGAATAACAACACTGCTTTCAAATTCCTCACGGTGTCACAGAATTAAAGAGGTCTTCGCCAGGAGCAAAACTGTCCTGCGAAAATAAGTAAATATCATATTTTAATCTTAAGGTGGTTTTACTAGCTCATGGTAATTTAGTCTGTTTTTTTGTTACTATCCTTTTCTGTCAGAAAGTCCTCGCTTACCCTAAAAGCATGGAGTGATGGAGCCACAGGGTTCCTTAGAGATGATCTTGGTCGCTCTGTGCAGAGATGAGGAAGTGGGCCCAGAGAGGACAGGTGGCCCACCTAACCTGGGATGGCCAGTGAATGACAGAGTTGAGATGAGAACTCACATCTTTTGATTGCCAGTCCAGTGTCTTGTCTAAGCCGTTTTGTTCTCAACGGATGAACAGTTTTCCTGGACGATGTAGCTGATGAGAGAGGCAGTTGGAAAGCTTCACTAAGGACATTATCATTCAGCAAATTGGGGAGGTGGGATACCAAGATCAAATGATTAAGATGCTGTCTTGCTCTCAGGGAGCAAACAGACCAGAAAAGGGTTTGCAGGCATATTTATAGTTACATATTGCAAAGAACAGAGTGATCTTAAAATCCTTTTTAGCTCAATAATTTGAGCTGCTTTCCCCGCCCCCCAAAATTTAGTTTCACATCTCAAGGGAGCAAACAGACCAGAAAAGGGTTTGCAGGCATATTTATAGTTACATATTGCAAAGAACGGAGTGATCTTAAAATCCTTTTTAGCTCAATAATTTGAGCTGCTTTCCCCGCCCCCCAAAATTTAGTTTCACATCTCAACAAAAATAAGTGCCTCTTGGTTAAACCATCTCAGAAGGTGAAGTGTTGGTGTGTGGTGTTTTCTGAGGGTGACTTGCAGGAAGAAGGGTTAACCAGTGTCCAAGTCCCACATCAAGAAGGCACTTCATGTAGGTGGTCCCAATAAAAATCTTGAATGGTTTTGGTAAATGGCAGCAAGTCGGCCTTGGAGGACAAGTGGTCAACAGGAACAGAGGCATCTTGAACATGGGCTGGGAGATCATGACTCTGAAGAGGCAGAGGGTAAGCAGTGAAAGTCACGGCTATAGCTGCCAACTGAAGGGTGTTTTTTCATGTAAATGTGCCCTGGTTATCAAAGGCAGCTGCCATCACAGTGCCTTGTGAAGAGGTCATGTTTTTTACACACTGGAATTTTTATTTAAGGGGACACCATGGTATTCCCAGGGCTGCTTAGAGAAGTGCTGTTTATCTGGGTAAATGATGGTTTTGTCTGGATTAGCCCTAGTGTATTTTCTTCCCTAGGATATCATCTCTTTTCTGCTAATACACTCTTAAAAATTCCCTCATTCAGCTTAGTTTTTCTAGAGAATCCATGAAATGTGAAATCTTAATTTTAAGCACTTAAAATTAGGCAAATAAACTTATTTTCAGCATATACACAAATTAGAAATAAATTTAGGTTTATCTCCTTTTATTCAAGTAGCTCCGTGTGCGTGTGTGTGGTGTGTGTGTGTGTGTGTGTGTGTGGTGGGGGGAGATGCTCGCACGCTTTCCTGCATTATCATTTAATATTGATGCTGCCACTTAATGCAAGTTTGTATAATTTAAGAATATTAGCGGGGGAAAGATTACATTTTATAAGCAATCAGAAAAGGGGCCATGTCTCTGAATACTGGGTTACTGCAAAGGAGGAACAACATAATGTTTTTCTGATATGGGTGGAACTTTGTACCTCCTATGGTGAGACCCAGTGATTTTCATGACTAGGACTTCTCCCTCCAAGAGCTGTCAGCGAAGGATAATTCGTTTGTTTGTGTTCAGAATTCACAACCATGATATACCTTTTTTATGACCAGCGGCAAAGAGGTATCTTCAGTCATGAAAACTCACAAATAGAGAAATCAGGGTG
>NW_007729313.1:149023-156482 GCF_000696425.1 Galeopterus variegatus
GCCGCCGCGCTCCCAAGTGGCGCACTGTAGCAGTGCGCCACCGGGCCGGCCCGAGAAGGAAAAATTTAGATCAGGCAATTGTCTTCTTAATGCCAGATGCTGTGCTGCATGAAGTGTGACATGGACCCCCCTTCAAGGTGCATGTAAAAATTATTGATTGACATAAGATTTTCATGAGTAAACAAGGTAACCAAGGATACAAGCCCCAATAGCTGGTTTGGGGTGTTGATGAGAGAAACATTAGCAGGGAGAGGCTCGTGTCATGGGGTGCTGCAGCGAACATGGCTTAAGAAACTTGATGAATATGGCTTCAAATTCTAACTCCTATCAGTGTCGTTGGGGCAAGTTCAATTAAACTTCTCTGAGTCTTGGTTTCCTCATCTACAATGTGAGGATAATGGTTTCTTCCTCTCAGGGCTAAATGCGACAATGTAAGTGCCTCACTACTTCTGGCTTACAGCAGATTTTGAAAACATCCCCCTTTAATTTCTTCCCCCATCACAGGTAGATCAGAAAAGGAAGAGCTATTATGAACTGGGGTGTGGAGAGATGGTGTCCTGAAGGATGCCTTTTGGACATCCCAAAAGATGGTGTCCTGAAGAGTGCCTTTTGATGTTTATGTGAGTGGTCCTGAATACAGGGCTAACATTTGTGGTTAGGAAAAGTACTGAGTCCCTTGGTACTGCAGGTATCATATGGATTGCAGGGGCTGCTCTGCTGCCGTGACAGTTGTTCTGTGTACATCTGCTAATGGAGGATTCTGGGCTTCCCATTGTCTGGCTCTGCTGGAATGTTGATGTGCACCTGCCCAGGTGAGGATCCAGTTTGTATTCAAGAAGCCCCTCAACAGCCCTGGTCCCTTTGACTGAGGAGGCTGATAGGAGACCAGAACAGCTTACTTCTGTTGAAGATGGTTGTGTGTTTGGTTACTGAGTGTGAGGTAGGTTTCCGGGAATAGTTACAAATTGGCAAGTTTTATAAAAGTATCAGAGACATGGGGTTGGCTGGTTAGCTCAGTTGGTTAGAGTGTGGTGCTAATGACACCAAGGACCAGGATTCCATCCCCGTACTGGCCAGCCAACCTATATATATATCTCAGAGGCCTTGAAACCAGGTGTCAAACTAGCCCTTGAACATTCTGAAAATATAATAGTCTGACTTCAAATGAGTGGAAAATTAAAGTTTTGTTTAACTTATTAAGTTGGGAAATAACAGTAATGAATGTGGAGGGATGGTTTGGATGGAACCTGTTCTGTGTAATCAGTAGAGAACTTGTAAACTGAATTATGCCTGGAGGAAATTTTATTTCCAAATTCAGTTGATTTGTTAGTATGTTAAAAGACTTAAAAAATTATTTAGCTTAGCCTTTCAGAGAGCCATTATTACCATTTGAACTGTGACAATGTAGTCATTATTAGACAACTAATATTTATTGAGTCATTATTGTTGGCTAGGTTCTGTGCTAAAAATCTTTACGCACATCCTCTTGTTTAATCTTCATGACACTTGTAGGAGGTAGCTGCTCTATGTACAAGGGGTCTTCAAAAAGTTTATGGAAAGATGTGTATTATCGTTTGATTCCAATTTTCCATGAACTTTTTGAAGTTCCCTGATATTTACACCTGAGGCTGTGAGGTGTAGGGGATCAGGTAATTTGCTCCTAATCACGCAGCTAGTAAATGGTGGAGCTGGCCCAGGCATGTCCATCTTGAGAAGCACTGTGCCTGCCACCTACAATTATGTCTGTAGGAATTGTCTGACTTGCAGAATTCATGTGGTATGTCTGTGCAGCTTCCGTTTCTTTCCTTAGTCTTTAGATCTCTGTCTTTACCTTAAAATCTCCCTGTAAATCATGCTAACCTAGCACAATCTGTGCTGTACCCAGCTGGCATTTTCAGGCATTTCAGAAGAAATAAGGCCTGTAAGGTGAAGTTCATCCCCAGTGCCTGGTTCTCCCTGTGCCCATTCTGATTGCCTTACTTTCTCTGCTTTAGACCAACATGTACTTTCCTGGATGCTTTTCTTTCCCATGTCTTTGAAAGAATTAGAATCATTCTTCCTGGCAAGGTTTCCCAGGGAATCAGAAGGATGTCTTCAATATAATGATGGAGTTTTGGCTCATCCCCTTTTATTCTAAAATGCTTTACATAGTTTATATCCCACCCCCACCCCCCCAGGTGTACGTAATGGTCAAAAAAATGTTCAGGATTAGGACTGGGCATTTTTAAAATTCATAGTTTGAAGCTCTGTTTAAAACTTAAGACTTTGGGAATTAAAAAATTATTTATTCAGGAAATGTGAATTTCCTAATAGTGGCCATTAAAATGATCAGCCAAGTGATGTAATGCAACTGACGGCTTGCTTTCTTTGGGCAGGTGACCTATAGCAGAGCGACGTCCACCTTGTTCTACTTTAGCATTTCAAAAACCATCACCACCAGCATTTTCATTGTTATCATGAAATGTGGATAAAGTCCCTGCCTAAATGTAGCATTTTTGAGTTATTGCTAAGGTGGGGAAATAAGTTTGCCTTGTTCTACTTTAGCATTTCAAAAACCATCACCACCAGCATTTTCATTGTTATCATGAAACGTGGATAAAGTCCCTGCCTAAATGTAGCATTTTTGAGTTATTGCTAAGGTGGGGAAATAAGTTTGAATGTCTCTGCTCACTAAAAGGAAATGTCAATTCAGACTTGTAAGGATGCATTTAAAAGAGCAGGCTGATCAAGTCATCCTGAAGAAGCTTTTCTAAATTCCAAGAAGAAAAAAAAAATATTATTATTTAACAGCTAATATATTCATTTTGGTTTAGATTTATGGTATAGTTCTAGTTTTATGCTCTTTCTACATGTGGTATAGTACTTTTGTCCTCATATATAATGTATTCAGTGTATTTATGTTCATTTCACACGAACTAACACTTGTACAGTTTTAAATTATTTTAACTGTTTATATTTGTTTTATCTTTGCTTTTATAACATTATTGTGTTTCAGCTCAGATTTTATAATGTTGTTCAGGGATGCAGTTACTCATTTCATATCCCTCCTATGGGGGAAATACAGAATGACTTCCTAATCCCATAGTTTCTGGGAACTATAGGATCGTTGGAGTAAAAGTAAAGAATCAACTCCTCTGAACTGCTTATACAAGACATAGCACTGTATGTCAGTGATATGTAACATAGGACCTCAGGTTTGCTTGCTTGTCAAATGAATGAAATTGTGTTCTTTTGAAAATATCACAGTGCTCCTAGACTTAGTTTCCTTATTTCCAACATAAAGCAAGAATTTAACTGATGACTTTAAAGATCAGCTCTAAACTCATTGAATTGCCCTATTAATCTCTTGGGTCATGCAGTTCAGTGATGTAAGTAGGGTTAGTCTGAGTGTTTCAAAGGCAAGATTAACGAAAGCTCATTCTCCAGCTGTTGGGTTAGGAGATTATTCACAGGTGTTGCCCTGTCATTTGAATCTGGTAGGGATGCTGATGAATATATGAATCTTATTATACTAACACCTTACTAATTGAGTCCAGACTAACCATCTTAGCCTTTTCACCTTCCTGTTGTGTGGCCAGCATCTTGCCAGACCTCGGGGACATCATTGGGACATGTGGAAGGTCTGAGACACAGGGCCCAAAGGACAGACAATGCTACGAACTCTGTTTATTCATCAGTCAGTGTTTCTGAGACCTGGCTCTCAGCCCACTTGAATTTGACAATGAAGTATTTGAATTTTGAGTTTTCTTTTCATTTTCAGCTAATTTCCCTTTTTTAATACCTTCCTAATTCCTCCACTTCTTTTCTGACTAAGCTCTAGATTTACACTGTGAAGCGGGCTGTCATTAATCTTTCTTTGCCTTGATTTCCTCAACTGAAAAACGATGATACTGATATTAGCCCTTTCATTCACTGTGATCTTGGGAGGAAAAATGAGATAACTGATGCCAGAATGTGCTTTGAACTTAGAGCAGGCGGGTAGTTCAATTATAATAAGACACTTTTATCTTTATTTTTATGTGACATTTAAAATGTTGGCATTGAATGCACATCAGGGAAAGAAATCTCATTTTGACTGACAATGATAGAATTATGGCCTATAAAATTTAGAGTTGCATGCAAAAACTAAGAAAATGTTTTTAAAAACTGTGAGGACCAAACTAGCTACTATTTCTTTTCAAAGAATATATGTAGAAATGGAAGAGTTAGATGGTAGCTCTAGGACATAATAAAAAATAAAACACATGCTTTCAGATTTTACAAATCTATTTTGTACTTACCCTTATTTTTATAATTCAGTTTCAAGATAAAGAGTGTAATGTGTGGTTCCTGACTGTTTTGCTGTGTAGTAATTTTTTTTTTCTTCCAGAGCTGCATGGTCCAGTATGGTAGGCACCAGCCACAGTAGCTATTAATTTAAACTAATGTTAATGCAAAATCCAATCACTCAGGTACACTAGTCACATTTCAAGTGCTTAGTAGCTACATGTGGCCAGTGGCTACTGTATTCGAATATGCAGATATGGTACATTTCCAGAAAGTTCTATGAGTGAGCACTGTTTTAGAGGAAAGGCAAAAGGACATCCCCATCCCCACTTCCCAAAGTTGCTTTTTAGAAGTTAAATAGAATCTCTGGTTTTATGTTACTACATTTAAAATTTGAAATTATTAAAGCACAAGGATGGTGGTTGGGCAGAAAAGCACAACTCACTCCAAAAGATCATTTTTTCTTGTACCGAGAACATGCACTTCATTTGACCGTTTCCAGAATAACACTTGAAAGATCCTGGAACCAGTGTTTTTGCTTTCAGGCTGTACTTCTTCCATAAAGGTGTTCTTACTTTATGAGGTAACTTATTACTTAGACCAATCCAGAAGTCATGTGCTGTATTAAATTGTTATATAATTATTTCATGGGTATAAACTAAACTGTTACCTTTAGCAAAATCTAATCCTCTTGTGTTCCAGATTCACTCCATCAACAAGACCAGCTGGGCTCCATCATCAGTTTGCATCCAGTCTGACCACATCTCACCACTCCCACTGACCACTATGGCTTAACCATCATCTGTCTTGCAAATTTTTGCAGTTGCCAACTGACTGGGTTCCGCACTTCCACTCTTGCCCTCACCTGCTTTTCAGTCTGTTCTCAGCATGGCAGACAGAGTGAAGGGTGGACAATGGCCTATAAACCCTCACAATCTCACGGCCCCCTCATCCCTACCATGTGACCTCCTGACCTCGCCTTCCCCTTCCCCGTTCAAGCCGCAATAGGTTCTTCTTTACTCTCCAGTCACAGCTGGCACGTTCTTGCCTCAGGTCCTTTGCATGTGCACTTCCCTCTGCCCGAGCCACCCTTATCCAAGATTTCCCTGTGGCTCATTCCTTGACTTCCTTTAGACCTTTTCCAACATCACTTCATAACAAAGTCTCACCAGACTATTTAAAAACCCCTCCCACTGGCCCACCACCCCTCTCCCCAACCCCCACGCAGCAAGCACTCCCTGTCCTCTTTCCGTACTATATTTTTCTCCGTAGCACTTACCACCCCTGACACATCATATATTTGACAGTGGTCCCCCCTTATGCATGGGAGACATGTTTCCAGACCCTCAGTGGATGCCTGAAACTGTGGATAGCACCAAACCCTTTATATAGTATGTTTTTTTCTATACAATTTAATTTATAAATTAGGCATAGTAAGATATTAACAACAATAACATAATAAAATAGAGCAATTATAACAATATGCCGGCATCAGTCCTCTTGTGCTTTGGGGCCATTATTAAGTAAAATAAGATTACTTGAACACAGACACTATGATACTGTGATAGTCGATCTGATGACCAAGACCAAGACAGGTACTAAGTGACTAGCAGGCGAGGAGCGTCTATGGCGTGGACTTGCTAGACACAGGAATGATTCATGTCCTGGGCAGGACGAGTGGGTCAGCAACAGATTTAATCACCCAGTTAAAATTTATGAATTGTTTATTTCTGGAATTTTCCACTTAATATTTTTGGACTGCAGTTGACAGGGGGTAACTGAAACCATGGAAAGTGAAACTGCAAATAAGGGGAGCCGCTGTACCCATTTATCTGTGTAGTCTCTCCTCCTAAGGAGCTGGAAAGCAGGGCTTTATGTCTTTTTATCCTTAATGTCTTAGGACACTAAGGTAGGCACTCAATAATTATTTGTTGAATGAAGGAATGAGTGAAATAATTACTCACATATTTAATGATGATTGTGATAAATGCTTCAAAAAGAGGATAGGGTAGAATAAGTGCATTTAAAAAGGAATTATATTTTTTGGAAGCAATGCTAGTCTAATTGAAATTCATTTTAGCAAGGCATAGAGAAACACAATGACACATCTTCTGGTGTAACCCTGCCTCTACCCCCCCACTTCTCTCTGAGATTGCTCTGTTTCAGGCTCTGCTTTCTGCCTGTCTCAACAAGGGGCCTCTATTCCTCTCCTTCCAACTCTTGAGGGGCCATATAGAGGGGAGTTTGACCCAGGGCTCCAGGGGGTTGCGAGTGGACAACTTCTGAGACAGAGAGAACTTGGGGCATCCAGCTTTGGCTGGTGCCTTTGCTGCTTGGTTAGTCCTGTGCCATCACGCACGGGCACACTCAAAGGAGGCAAAATTAGAGGTCCTCTCAGTTTTAGAGCTTGGCTGCCATGGGTGTATGTTTGTTCTGAGGGGAATGGAGCCATGGGTGAAGGACCCACCCAGAGTTTGCTGCCTTTGGAAAGGATGTGATGAGTTTTAGAGAAGCAGAGTGTCCCTTGCCCTATGCTGGGAAAGCAGTTGGTGCCAGACTGGGGCTTCTGGCCCATTTCTGGCAAGGTAGAGGAGATGGGGAAAGCTTGGGGGAGGGGTCGGTAGCACTAAAGATAGAGGGGTCACTTACAGTTTGCTGGTGCCCACTGAGGCAGGGAGGAGACACAGTGTGCAGGAGCCTGGCTTGCTAATTTCTACATTGAGGGGTGTAGTAGCAGCAGTGCTTGCAAAACCTATCAGCTTTTCACTTCCTCCCATTGTGTGAAGGCTGGGTTTGGCTTCAAAGGCTCTGCCTTAACTTTGACAGTTTATCTTGAAACTTTGAGCCATTTGGCAGTGTTCCCTGAGCAAAACACTCCTCCACATAGCTGATCTCATTTACCTGAAGCTTTGCTTCAAGAAAGAAAAATATGCTCTATTGTTAAAAATAGCTTTCTTCTCTTTAGTATGCCCTTTCAGTGTGCCCTGGTTTTAAAAGATGGGTTGCATTATGTTTAAATTGTTTATAAATTGTCTCTAAAATAATATGTGATTATTATTATTATTTTTTTTTCCCTTTTTGTCTTTTTTTATTGAGCGGTAACGGGATCGCAACCCTCGGTGTTGCGCCCGCACCATGCTCAGCCAGTGAGCGGGAACCGGTCTCCACATGGGATCCGAACCCTCGGCGGGAG
>NW_007729313.1:156971-181386 GCF_000696425.1 Galeopterus variegatus
TTGCTTCAAGAAAGAAAAATATGCTCTATTGTTAAAAATAGCTTTCTTCTCTTTAGTATGCTCTTTCAGTGTGCCCTGGTTTTAAAAGATGGGTTGCATTATGTTTAAATTGTTTATAAATTGTCTCTAAAATAATATGTGATTATTTCTTTATTTTGTTTAAAGCCTGCCTCATCAGTGTCCTGATAAATTATGAATTAGTTTTATAAGTTATAAATTATTTAGTTTTATGGAGTTTAACTCTATTGCCCAGTTAGCACAATCAAGGACAGAATCAAGATACAGAAAACCATCAGATTTCTGAAATTCTTTACACAAGTGGATTTTTCTTACCCTACATCTAGAAATAACATTCCCAGTCTATGGGAGCTGCAGAAGACTAGAGCTGGAGCCCCATCTGCCTGTAATGAACTAGTGAATGAAGAAGTTCTTTGAACACAGTAGGCAAAAAGCAAGGACGTCAGCACTTGACACTTCTTTGCCATTCCTCTGCTAGGTTATCTTCTTTTTGTTCTATTTCTCCTTCTTTTGGCAGGTGAGTTGGGAATAAGCTAGTAGATCTGTTCGAAATGGGTAAGCTGCAAACAACAGATTTTTAGGTACTTTCCTTATAGGATATGACTACTAAATAGGAAGGATGTGTCAGTTACGTGGTAGGCAGCAGGAGAAAGCAGGCAGAACTAAATTTTTATGATCAGATTGACAGATGGGAACAACTTTTTGCCTTCTAAAATCTTGAATTTTCACAGCTGGAAATGGGGTGATTCAACAATATTTGAGCACCTGCTTTGTGCCAGGCACGGTACTGGGCACTGGGAAATACAGCTTTGAATAGAACAGATATGGTCCCTGCTCCCAGGCATCTTACAGTCTGGAGGGGCTGGTAGATATTAAATATATTACCCCACTGATAATTAAAATTGCGATAGGTATTCATAAGGAAATGTGCCCTTACACTGTGAGAGTATGTGATAGGAAGATCTGATGTAGTCTGGACTTTCTTAGGCAAATCCTTTAGGCTGGGACCTGAAAGAGGAGTAGATATGAGCTGGGTGAAGAACGTAAAGCAAGGGGGGAAGGGAGAACATTTAAAGCAAGGATGGGGCAGGAAGTCCTCCCACCAGCAGGAGGCCGGTGTGACTGGATTGTGGTGTGGTCGAAGGTGAAGGCAGGGACCAGTGCAGCGTGGTGCATAGCCACTGCAGAGCTTAAGCAGAGAAGGGACATGATAATACTCAGGTTTTTAAAGGATCGCTAAGACCCTATGTAGGTGGTTAATTTGAGTGGGCGAGAGTGGATCTGTTAGGGGGTTATTGCAAGGTCCACGTGAACGATGAGGGTGGCTTAGAACAGAATGTCAGTGGGACTGGAGAGAAGTGAAAGGATGTAAGAGGTCTGAGGGAGGTAGGCTGTATTGAACTTGGAGAAAGACTGGGATAGGGAGTGAAGGTGACAACACCCATATTTCTGGCTTGAAAGACTGTGTGGATGTGACTGAGCTGGAGCTCCTGGAGGAGGGGCAGATTCTGGAAGAAAGATCGTGAATTTAGTCATTGACATACTGAGTTTAAGGGTCAGAGAGACATACAAGTGAAGTTAGATAAATAGATCTGATGATCCAAGAGAGATCTGTGCTGTGCATGAACTTGGGGTCATCTGGGATTTACTGAAGTCATGGTAGAGAATGGATGGTGGCAGGGAGCGGGGAAAGGGCATGCAACTAGGGATGGCCTCAGAGGTAGGTGGAAAACCTGTGAAAAAGAGAACTTCGAGCATGAAGACTGTGCCCTTCTAATGCTAAGGAGAAGTCTAGTTAGAAAATGCTGAAAAGACTTAGCAACCATTGGTATCCCAGCAGGAGAAATTTCAGTGGAGTTGTGGAGACGGAGCCAATTTTGAACACTAGAGGAGTGAATTTAAGGCAGGAAAATGAAGACACTGAGTATAAATACCATTTTTGAGATGTTGGGCTGTAAGGGAGGAGAGATTTAGAGGGGAGCTACAGGATGTGTGTAGGATCCAGGATAAAGCTCTAGATCTAAATATCTATATTTGGGCGCTTAGATATGGAAGAGAAGGCATATCTGGTTGCTTGAATTTCCTGCAAAGGTGGGTGTATGTAATCCAGAGCCTAGATGAAGGGATGGGCATTTATTTCCAGCCCTTCAGAAGGAGAGGAAGGGGAGAGGATGGATGCGGCTGCAGGTGCAGGCAAGTGGGGAGGATGGAGTGGGATGGCAAGTGATACCAACCTGATAATTTCTGTTTTCACTCTGAAGTAGGAGCAAAGTCATCTTCCCAGATGAAGGGAGTAGAATCAGCTTGCTGGGTTAGATCAGTTCTCCAGCTGTGCTTGGCAGCCGCACTGCAAGCATGGAATAAGTGGCTGTGGGGTTTCATCCAGGGTTGAGGTTTTTGTCTGTGGGTGTAATGAAAGGACAAGGAACACGCAGGTGGGGGCATTAACAATGGAGGCAGCATTTCAGCATGATTTTAGTGGGGTGAAGATCAGCTAGTGCTGTTGGAGAGGGAGGACAGAGAATGACCTGGCAGTGTCATGGGGTGCTAAGCAGGTGGTGGGAGTAGCTGAGTAGGGTGATTAGATATGATTACTTCTCTAACTGTAATGCACTGTGAATCACCTGGGGATCTTAGTAAAATTCAGATTCTGATTCAGCAGGTCTAGGGTAGGGCCTCAGACTCTACATTTCTAATAAGCTCCTAAATGATGCCAGCTCTGTTGGCATATGGATCACATTTTGAGGAGAAATTAGAAAGTTGTGGGCATAGAGCAGGATGCCTGAATTAGAAATCCTAGGAGTGGTACAGTTCCAAGCAATAACTAACATGGCCCAGGTATGACAGAGTGGACAAAGAAGGTCCAAGAATGAGAAGGTGCCCTGACTGTTGAGTCTCTAGGGATGCAGGACAGTGACACTAACACGCACTATTGCCAGTGCTGTTCTAAGCACCTTGTGTGTGTTTCCTTGTGTCATCCTTACGACAACCTCCTGCTATATATTATGATCCCTTATTTTATAGATGAGGTGAGTGAGGCACAGAGGGGCCTTTCCCCAAATCATTTATGCTTGAGTGGTGGAGCCAGAGTTCAAATAGGGGCAGTATGTCCTCAGAGCTCAGTGCCCTATGTGAATGGATGCTACACTGTCCCCTGGTGAAAGAGGTACATAGAATGGTGTTGAACCGGGTATTAGTGTCATCTGTGAATGCAATTCAGAGTGTCCAGGAGAGTGCTAAGGCATAGTACTAAGCTTTTTACACTCTCTTTCATTTAATCCTCACAACTGCCCTACAGTGTCTGTGTCATACCCATTTTACAGGTAAGAAAATTAAGATTCAGAGAGGATAGGTAGTTGATAACTGGGAACTGGCAAGTGAATTCAGATTCTTTGGTCTGGGTCCAAAGCCCATTCTTCTTTATACCCAGTTTCACCTCATCACTACCTAGAAATAGAAATTGTCTTTTAATTCTTCTTAGATAAGATGCAGTTGCCATGGGAGTAATCTCCCTGCCACACTGACTCAGGCCACATCCTGGAGACGATGAGTTGTGAACGAAGCTGAGACCAGGAGACTGGGCTTCTGGGCTTGGCTCTGTTTCTAACCAGCAAGTTTGCACACATCTCTGTAGGTCTCAGTTTTTTTTATCCCCATAGGTCCCTTTCAGAGCTATATGCCATAAGTACGAGGACATTTGTAATGACTTCTTTTATGTTAGTCTCCACTACAGGCTTAGCACTTGATAGGTTTACCTCTAATTCTTACACTGGGAAACGTTTGTCTCCAACTTAGAAGTGAGGAAATGGTCTGGACAGTTAAAGTCACCTACCTCATACCCCTCAGCTCACCAAATGGCAAAGCTGGGATTTCCCCTGAGGTTTGTCTGACTCTAAAGCTCAAGTTCTTGCCATTTTATCACTGCTTCAACCTCATCCGCAGCCTCATTGTACCTTATAGGTGCATATGGTGCCATATGCCAGTGTTTATGAAACATCCAAATGTGTAAATACATTTTGTATTTTGAGAAGTACACACACACACCCCCACTCACACACCCACCCACCCTACACTTGCCATGCATATTGACATCACTCAAACAAGTTTTGTAAAACAATGTATGTTCTATTTGCAATGTCTTGACTTTTTCTTTCTACTTCAGTTTATTTTATTATTATGCTCATAAACTCTACTGAACTGATTTAACCACCCACCAGTGGATTGTAGCCCTCAGTTTGAAAAACAGTCATAAATCATGGACATACCCATATTTATTGATTATAATCACCCCAAATCTTTTCTCCTCCTTTCCTTATTTCTTGTCTCTGAATTTAATGAGTGTCTCTCTATCTGATTATTTATGAAATGGTATTAAGTCTAAATCAAGTGCCCATGTACCAACCATACCTCTGCAAAGTGGGAGACTATTTCATAACTTTGCTCTGAGAGAAGGAGAGAAAAATGTGTATTTTTTCCTTTGATGAAAATGCTAATGTAACAAAAGGGCAGGAAGAAGGAGGTGACATTTGGGCTTCCTTGGTTTGAGAAGATGAGGATATAAGGCCAGGAAATATGGACAAGTTGAAATGATATAGGTTGAGGAGGAACTGCAGCAATAGAATTACAATAAAAGACAAGTGAAACTCATTTCTTGTCCCAACTCTGCCATTTAGCCAGTTGTCAGCTATTATCATTAGGCTTGTCCAGGGACATGCATTTATTGGACTCCTTTGTGAGTACTGCACATATATTGTCTCATTAGGTGACATTCTTGTTCCATGTTTTTACAGATGGGGAGACTGAGGCATGGAGAGGCTGGTAACCTGCTGTAGGTCATGTGGCTAGTTGTGAGTGGTCTAGTGGGAATTCAAACCCAGGCTGTCTGCCCCTGGAGCCAGTACTTGTTGTCACTAAGCTATAACTGTCACTTATCTCTCCTTTCCAATTATTCTATGTGATCTTTGTTGGGTGCCACTCCCAGGACTAGGGACTCTTGCCCCTCAGTTTTGAACCTTGAATGGAGTCATGCAAAGGCAAAAAATTAAAGTCTATTCATTCCACATGGGACAGCCAGAAGGGACTCCTCATTAGTTCCTGCTCCTCTTATTTGCGGAGTTGATTTGGTTTCTGTCCTTATTGAGCTCTGGTTGTTCTTTGATCATGAGAGCTACTCCATTACTTTAAATCAGTTTATTTTTGCTTAAAATTCTGTTGCTTGAAACAAACATTGAACCCTAATGGATGCAGATGAATCCTTTTACCCATCCTGGTCTGTTTCCTCATCTGTAAAATAAAGGAATTGTACACACCCATCCCCAGATTCCTCTTAGCTGTGTGATTTTTAGCTAGAATTGGGTTCTAGTGATTCTTCCATGGATGTGTTCAAGATGAGGTGGGCTGGCCTTGTATTTGGGAAGCAGGAGAATTTTTGTTACTTAATTGGGCTACTATGAACTTTATAGTGATGTTGTATTTTTCTGTGCTCCTTGGATAACTGTGATTCTAGTGTTTGTGAATTCATTCAAAGCATAAATATGACAGTGATGACTATAGCAAGTTCCTTACCATTCATGCCACATACAGACCCTTAAGAGCCCTGCTCACCAGTGCTGGAAGGCCTGGGCAGGAGCTCTGCCATATATTTGTGCTTAACATGAAACCGTCACAGACCATGTGGGACTGGGGCTAGATATTGAACTCATCTGCACCCTTGGCTTAAGAGGTGGCCCCATTCTAAGAATTATCGTCATGCCACCATTTAAAGAGGGCCCATTCATGTTTGTGTGTGGCCATTAAAGTGCTGTCATTACAGATGATGCACCATCGCTCTGCCTTTACAAATGTGTCATCCTGAAAGAATCAGTGTGGCAGATTCTAGAATTTTGTATCAGCTGGTGATTTGAAAAGAAGATCTAGTATGTAGTGACATTAAGAAGAATTGATGTTGTTTTGCAGCAGCCACATGTTCACCTGTGGGGAAAAATTAAATGTATTTGTTTTTTTCATGCTTTGATAACACCTTATAACTTGCAATAATGGGACTGTGGAAATAATGAAGTGATTGTGTCTAACAAGCTGTATGTAAACATTTCCATTCCTCCTTAAAGGCACAAATAACCAGGAGAAAGGAAAGGGATTTCTGCCGGTGTTAGAGTAAAAGACTTCCCCAGAAACTAGAAGTCAAGAATAGAAAACTGAACTCAGTGGCATCTTGCTCCCCTATTGAGGGAGCATTTGTCATTCAGGGAAGCAGAGATCCAGGGGGGGATTAATCCCTCTCAGCAAATATTTACTGGGACTTGTCATTTCTAGAAGTCTACACAACCAAGAAAGCAGGCAGGGAGGGGTCCTAGAACTGGGAGCATTCCGGAGTGGGCCCAAGTCTTGGACTCAGAGTGCAAGAAGGTAACTGAGAGACCTGTACCAACCCCCTTGTTTTAAGTTTGGATAAAGCAAGATCCACAGAGATTTTAACTTGTTCACCTGTCACTGGGCTAACTTGAAGCCAAATGGTCTAAATCCACATACCTCCCTTCTTAGTTTAATTCTATTTGGGCATCTTATAATTTTATTATAATGTAGAAATATAAATAATAACAGACTTTGTGACACTTCCCATGTGCCAAGACTCTCCTAAGCACTTTACACATGTTAATTCATTTAAATCTCACAGTTCCATGAAGTGTGGATACTATTTATTTCTCTCATTTTACAGAGGAGGAAACTGAGGCATAGAAGAAGTTCAGTAATTTGCCCTGAGTCACACAGATAGTAAATAGTGAAGGTTGGGTGCAAACCCAGGCATTCTTACCTCAAAATTTGTCGTCTAAACCACTACACCAGGGGGTTGGCAACCTTTTATGTAAGATTTTAGGCTTTGTAAGCCATAAAATCTCTGTCATATCTACTCAACTCTTCCATCGTGGTGTGAAAGCAGCCAGAGGCACAATACATTAAACAAATAGGTTTGGTTGTGTTTCAGTAAAGCTTTATTTACAAAAATGTTTGGTGGGCAGGACTGGAATTGGCCCATTGGCTGCAATTTGCAGACCCTGCACTACTAGACTGTATTGCCTCTTCAGGGCATACCCACTAATGACAGCATATGTTGCAGCTACCCATGAAGTGTGGTGCTCCAATTTTAAAAGGTATTTGGGGCTAGAAATCGAAGTAAAATGATGCATTTTTTGGCGTTCCTTTTGTGTGAAGTGTCTCCTGCATTGGACGGAGGTAATGGTGGTCATCATAGCTGTGTATGGTGTTATGAGGCTCAGAGCCAGGGAGAGGTTTTATTCTTCCTCGACTTTCAGGGTGACCTTGCATAAGTCCCTAGCATCTGGCACTCACCTCTCCACAATGGTGATAATGAGCTTCACCACCTGCCTCTCTCCACCTAGGTGTGTAGGTTGGATTAATGAGGTTTTATAATCCTAGGTTGGATTAATGAGGTCTTATAGGTGAGGCACTTATAGTTGGGAATTAGGAAAAGGAGAAAGTATTAAATGACATTGATTATTTAATTTGCTTGCTTCAGGGATATAAGACCATTTGCTGATGTTTGGCATGTAAAGCCCACTTTTAAAGGAAAGGCACTCCTGGTAATCTGCATGAGAGAATGTGGATTTAGAGCGCATGAATTTATAGATTGCCTGTGCAGAAATAGGCTTTAGGCAAGGGAGTTATTTAAGGTGGTGAAACAGGTATTTATTTCAGTTTTTAATGTGTGCAATGAGAGGGTTCCATAGACGACCTCATTATACTCATATATCATCTCTGTAAGAAAATTTAGGTTTCTCTGCTAAGTTGTGAGTCTTAACAGTACAGAGGATTTTTATAAATGTTTCCAAGTGAAATTTTGAAGTTAAAAGTTGAACCAAGAAGCCTCAGAGGGAACTGGGCTGCTGCTTGCATTTCAATGAAATGGAGAGGAAATTCATTACAGAGGTTGAAAATGTTGTTTGCATGCCAAGGCCTTAGTGGAAGAATGGACCTTCCCTGGGGAGGTGGCAGGGAAAAAGTCACAGCTTGCCTTTTGTGGTTCAGGTTCTTCAGCTAAACACATATACTCCCTCTGATATTCCCCCCCCCCCATTTTTTTTTTTTTTAACTTTGCAAGAAAATTCTTCTAATTCAAGATCAAAGACGTGTATTGAACAGAAAATTTCAGCCTAGGAGATGTCTCAATATCCTTGTTTTTTGTTTGTTTTGTTCTGTTGGCAAAAACTATTATTTAAAAGTCCATTAGATGAAACTACTTAATCTTACTTTGGAAATCTAAATGTAAGATGCTATTACTTAAGTTATAATAGGAGCTGGTATTTAGTAAAGGCATTCCAGGTGCTGGGCTAGGGCTTTGTCTACGTGGTATTTTACTTAATCCTCATAACAGTAACCATCCTGCAGAGGAATATTCTTGTCTGAGCACCTCAGTCTGCTCATCTGTAATTCTGACCTATGTCTCTCTAGAGGTTAACTAACTCCATCTGGTTTATGCAACTAGGAAGTGACAGACCCAGAATTTGAATTTACATCTTTCTAATGCCAAAATCCAAGCAAGTATGTTGACCAGTAGTCCCGGTTTCACGGGCTGCAGAATTCTCAATTTTCAGTGCTAGAACTAGAAATGACCTAGGCAAAGGGGAAGAGTTGGTCACTCTACAAGCAAGATGCTTCCTATCCACAGCACCAAGAAGGTACTCGTTATCAGGAGGCACTTTCTGTGCAATTTTTCTCTTCCCATCCTGCTAGAAGCCATACATGGGCACTGTAAATCCTTTGAGGCTACAAATCCTAGGGCAATTTTGGAGCCAAACAGGACTGGGAAGACTGAGTTCACTGGGATTCCCAGTATGATTGTAGCTCTATTTATTGGCTCAATTTGCATTGATAGAGCAAGAGGCACATTTTTGGCTCGGAACAGTAGCATTTGTAGTTTTCATCCTTGCTTCAAAATATTTCTACATTGTTGTGCTGCCGAGGGGGCACAGTCTTAGGAAAGGCTGGGTCAACTTTGGAAGATTTTAGCCATTCCACCCCCATCTCTTTCCAAATTTTCTAAGAACTCCCTGTACCTCTGGGTACCCTAGCTGACTACCAGAAACCGGGAACAGCCAGTGCAAAGCTTCTGTGGCTTGTCTTCCTTCAAAGCCTGGGCTCCCTCACTGATGTCTCTTTTCAAACAAATTATTTTGGCCTGGGTCCAACTTCTGAAGGACGTTGTGTGCTTACATTGCTTTAAAAATATTTTTAAAAGAAGGAAGTTGACACACAGGGCCATAGATTGTAAGCTCTGTTATTAACCAGGTGAAAGCAGAAATGATCATTACAACCTCATGTATCTATGTATGGTCAGGAAATTGATATTTACTCAAGAGGTGAATCCATATGAAAATGCTGGTTCTTTGTTTTTCTTTCTCCTTTTTTCTCTCTTGTTTTAAATGTACTGACCCCAGTTAATACCCTGTCAGTGGCCCATAGAAATCCCCTGTGGTGGCTGTTCTGGAGAGGGCAGGTCAAGAGAAGACAGGTAGGTTATCTGATCCCATGGTTGACTGTGGGATATTTCCCAAAGCGCAACAATTGTCAAAGGGAGGCAGGGCCAGCTGGTGTCTCCTGCTAGTAATTGCTGTTGTATTTCAGCTGTTTGGGTGCATGTTTTGAGATTAGTTAAGATTTATTAATTAGATTCACACGGGGGACTGTGTAATCACTTAATTACCAGTGTGCTCACTAAATAATGATGTCAAAAGGTGTCTCGTCATTTTTAGTTCATGTTTTGTTCAAGTTTCTCTGTGACTGTGTTACAAATGAAATACTCTTCCAGAATGCAATTATTTCTTCTGTGATTGGTGTCTGTTGTTTTGCAAAAGGTGTAAATACAATTACAAGCTCTCAAGTGATTCCCATAGAGAAAGTGCTGGGGAATGGAAGGTAGAATAAGTGAGGGAAGGGGACCAGAGGAGGGAAGAGAGAGCCTGAGCAAGATGGGGTGGGGATGGTGGGGACAGTGGCTGCAACAGCGGGGGTGGGGGATCAGAGGGAAGGATGGGGAGCCAGTGAGGAGAGACACAGGTAGACTGCGAGATGCAAATGTAGAATCATGTAAACAGATTCAAAACAGGGACAGCAGAGACATAGAGAGACGTCGAGAGAGAGAGAGAGAGAGAGAGAGAGAGAGATGATCAGAGAGAGACAGATGGCGGGGTATGGAGTGGGGAGACACAGACACAGACTGGTAGGGACTGGACCTTTTTCTTATGATACCCATGTAACCCTTATCCTACTGATGATCCTTTTACCTGTTTGCCTCTTTTTGGCTTTAAAGTTCTGACTAGTGTATGCTTCCATGTGTGCATACTACTGAGGAATCTGGTGCTTAGGAAGATGAGATTTGAGAGCCAATATAAATAATTAGGAGCACATCTCTGGAGCCAGCTCATCTGGGTTTGAATCCCAGCTCTGCCACCTGCTTACGGGGTGACCTACCTGCACAAGTTACATAACCTCTATGTGCGTCAGTTTCTCCATCTTACAATAGGGATAATACTAGTGTTTCCTTCGTAGGGTGCTGTGAGGATTAAAGATAATGCGTGCAAACCTATTAGAACAGTGTACCCAACAGGTATCGGCTATTATTACTACTACACTTGAAAAATGATCCTGGATGTTGTGGGACCAATTTTCTTTGGAAGGAATGTTTGTACATCTGAATATGTTTTTATGTATATTGAAGAGGCTTACAAGTTCCTATCTGGGACTTTTGGCCTTGAACCTTTATTGTTAATCTGAGGCCAGAGTGAAGAGATAATAGCCTGAGAATGAGGAGTTGCAACTTCTAGTTCCAGCTGTGCCTCAAACTTGCTGTGAGATGACGAGTTTCCCTGGACCTGCTCTCGGATGATAAACTCAGGGGGTTTTAGGTCTTTGACCATGGGATACTGGGACTGTTCTGGCATGTGAGTTTTATGATTTGACTATTATTTTACCTCCATGCAGAGGTTTCGTGGACTTAAGATTCTTGGAAAGATCAATCGGGGATTGATCACACGGGTGCCCCTGGAAGAGAGCAATGTGTGTGCTACTTTCTAAATAGTGCAGAGGGAGAAATGGCGAGAACAGGGTCTGGCTTCCTGCAGCCATGCTTGCAATTGTGGCTGTCAGCATTGTTTTTTCTTTCTTGTTTTGTTCCCCTGGGGGAGGAGTAGTATTTGAAAGAGGAGTCATATCCTGGGGCTGAACTGAAGTAGAAGACTAGAGGCCCTGTGGAGCATGGGTTTTGTTCCGAGAAGGCTAATATTTCAGCCTTTAAGATGAGCCCTGATCTTGTATGTAAGTCATTGATAACCTGCTCCCCAGACCTAAGCAAGTGGCAATGCAGGCCAAGTCAGCCTCTGGTGCCCTTTGATCTTTCTTTCCAAATTCCTCTTTATTACAGTCATACTCCTTCTGTCTGACATTCTAACTGTGTGTCTTATGCAACAAAATTTTCTCTTGCCCTTTCCCCAAACCCTTAATTCCCTGAGTACTGCTGTGTTAGCCAAGGGTGGACTTGTGCAGATGACAGAGGAAGAGTTCAACTCTCCAGGACACATTTGGATTTGAAAAGAGAGTTTTTAAAACTAACTGTTGGAATGTTAAGGAAGGTATCTTTTGAGCTGGGAGCTTTGGGTGGTCTTCCCCAGTCACGTGCTGCCCTGGGCTCTCTCTTCCTACCCCAGCCTTAATGATCTGCCAGGGGCCAGAGCACAGGGAGGCAGAATTGGATAGTAACATGTACACAAAGCCTAGTGGTTAAGAACATAGGCTGTATGCGAATTCTATTTCTCCCCTAATTGTGGGAACTTAAAGTGAGTTACATCAATGGGTCTTAATTTGCTCATGTGTAAAATGGGAGTAATAATGACACCGAATGTAGTTGTCGTGAGGATTAAATGTGTCAGTATACTCAAAAATGTGCGCCCATTCATGGCACATAGAGAATCCTCAATAAATGGTAGCTGCTACGCAGGGACAGCTTCTTGGCATGCAAGCTGTACAGTTGCATAGGCCACCATGCTCAGAAGTGCCCTGCTTTGTTAATGCTTTGTTGTCACCACCTTGAAATTCTTAATAATTTTTGACCAGTGGCCCTGCAAATTATGTAGCCAGTCCTGCTGCTACTGGGCTATACTTGCCGTCCATCCACTCATGTGGTTGCACTCCATACACTTGCCTGTCCTTTCTGTGCTTCCCGCTGCTTCCTACTGCTCATTGCTTTGTCCCAATCCCTTGCCCCCAAGGCCTTAGTGAAAAGAAAGGATCATTCCTTAGGGAAAAGCTGTGATTTGGTTCACAGTATATGGAGTATTCAAATATAGACACCTTCTCTTGCCTATACTTTCAGATGTCATTTATTAATGGTCTTTTAGAGCATGTCACCTCTACGATCAAGTGGTGAAAAATGATACCAGGTAAAAGTTGATCCTGTGGATAGCCGTGACTGTGATATTTGTGTGGAAGTTCTTGAAATGGGCCCTGCCTCTTCCCTCTGCCTTCCCTATCCGCTCATTAGCAGAGTGTCGTGAGGCTTCCCGTCTCATCTGTCTCATAAATAGTCCTGAGTGAGGTATCTCCTACAGTGGTGACCTGTGATTATTCATTCATAGAAGGGTTTTAAAGAAAATACACCGTTTCTGTTTGGGATTGGGAGACTGTAGAGAGAGGTACAAAGCGGGCTGCAGAAGCACGCCCGGGATTCACCTGCGCTCTGATTAGCAGTGTGAGCCCTGAGTTGAGTCTGGGTTAAGCTGTGTGACCTTGCATAAGTCCTTTAACAACTTGGGGGTCTCAGCGTCCTTGGTTTTGTTCAAATCTAGCATCATTTACTAAATACAGATTTAGTGATGTGGAAGTTCTCTGGAAAATGAAAAAAGGCAGTTCTCTCATCAGGACATGAGAAGCTTTAAGAGTCTCCTTTGTTTATGGCAAAGGCTCATGAGACCTGCCTGAAACTCACTTGCAGAGTGGCACATTTAGACAGTGAGGCTTGTGGATGTGGGATCTGTGCTCAAGGTTGGAACTCCTAGTTTAGCCCCTTTGTAGTCATGAGGGCCCCTATTGGGCAGGAGGGGCCTATAGGCATGTGGGACCCCATGGGCTATATATATATTCTTAGCTGACTGTCAGAAAACTTCCAAAAATGTTCTAAGACTGAGAGAGGCACAGCTGAAAAGCAAAGTTGGGGACAATTGTTTGGAAGTTTCTTCTGATTTTGCTGTCTGTGCATCATGTAAATGTTATCAGCTAGAATGCAGAGAAGGGAACGCCAGCGGGCCAGCGTGGGTGGTGGTTGTAATCTGGGAAGTGCGAGTGAGTACTGGGCTTTTTCAGTAAGTTTGCTGTTGATGTCGTGGTGCTGTGACTATATATAAGATATCCGTATTTTAATATCACAGAGACCTGTCTTGCTTACTCTACCGAAATAATCTGTTGGTCCTTTGGGCTGCTGACAGACTCTCATCTTGAGATTTCGTGGGTGATTTGTTCAATATGAACCTTGATACAGGGACTCTTGGAGTAAAACTAATTCTGGAGGACCAAGAAGCTGTCCCAGGTCATTTATTCTTTGTATGTGACAGAAGCCAAGCCATGTGGCTTTTTGAGGCTTCCGTATCATTGCAGTCTGTGGGTAACACTAAAGTCTGTGGGTAAAACAAAAAGACACTTTTTTGGTACTTATACTGATGCTGCTACTTCTATCTTACAGGTGCTGACATCATGCCGGGCCTTCCTCGTGTCAGCGCGAATCCCCACCAAGGTGAGTGCTGATGACGTTCCTCCTTCCAACACACACACACACACACACACACACACTCTCTCTCTCTCTCTCTCTCTCTCTCAACACAGCACACACTCACACCTCAATTACATAGACTTACGATTTAGGCTAAAGTGTCAGGAGTTCTCTAAGCACATCCATGTTTTCCCTCCTTCTCCCCAGAAAGCACCTAAGGGTTGTGCTGAGGGATGTTTCTTATTCCTTTATTTCCTCTCTTTGTGTAAAGGCATCCCAAGGAAAGCAGTGAGACATTTTGTGCTCGATGTCCCTGAGGCTCCATGTCCTGGTCATTTTTCTCCCTCAACTGGGGCTTGATTTTCACTTTCTTCAAGTCTACTTCTTATTTCCTTCAGTCCACTAATGGCAGATTTTTCTAAGGCTTTGACATGTGGGAAATAACCTTCATAACTCTGGAGTGCATTACCCAGTACCACAACCACCTCGGCAGTTCCCCGTGTACTCTCGTGTTGCCTATAAAAATAGCATGGCACCACTCTGTTCTTTGAAAGATCTTTGTAACATTTTTTCATGAGATGTCCTGTCCTTCATTACACGGGGCAAATTAAAATGTAAACTGATAGCTCGTAAATTTGGCATCATAATTTCTTTTCTTGTGTTTATGGTAACAAAAAGGGGTTGATCATTTTAGTAGGATGTGGATTGAACGATAAAAGGAAATTGGAGTTTTCTTTTTTTTTTTTTAAATGATAACTAACATTTGAGTGCTGTTTTAGTAAATAATCCTTAAAAGAATCTGTGAGAACCATGAGGTAGATCCTATTATTATCCCCATTTTACAGATGAGAAAACTGAGGTACAGGGAGTTTCAGTAATTTGCCTGAGGTAAAATTTCCACTAGTAGATGATTCTAATCCAGGGGGTCTGGCTGCAAAGCCCCTGCTCAGCGACACTATTATTATGAGAATTTAATGAGTTATCTGTTAAGAATATTGTAAGGGAATCTCATTTAATTCTCACAGTAAACTTGTAGGTGAGCTATTAGAAAATATCTCAAAGATGCAAAGTTGACTTGTCTAAGGATTCACAAGTAGTGCATGGGAGGAAGGAGAATTAGACTCACCATGTCCTAGTCTAATCTGCTTTTTACTGAGTTGAACTACCTCCCTTGCCCACATACTCAGGAAAATGGGTAGGGGTCTAGTGGAAGCTTCTATCCTTTTCATACTCTGATGTTTGGGTTACAGTGTTATTTGCTCATTTTCCCAGTCCTTTCTTGTTTCTTAAAATTTAACACTTAGCCAGTGTTTTGTGAATACCTACTTATGTGCCAAACAGGGCTCCATAATGTTACAGACACAAATGAAGTGGATCTACCAGGATTTGCAATCTAATGATTTACGTGATTTTCACTGAACTTTGGGAAGATACCAACCCACTGGGGTACCTTCTGCCGTTTTTCTTTCTAGTTATACAAATGTTAACTTTTATAGTTTCTCCAAGGAATGAGACTTTTGGTTCTAACCCCTTTTGATAATATGAAGTGAGTCTGTATTTTTATAATGTTATAAATAAAATCAGTTAATGATAATGTTCAATAAAGTTATTCAATAAATGTTCAATAAAATGTTCAATAAAGTTGGGCTAACCTATCTATATACTGGTCCCCTCTTATCTACAGGGGCTGGAGGGGTATGTTCTGAGAACCCCAGAAAATGCCTGAAACTGCAGATAATACTGAACCCTACATCTCCTTTTTCTTGTATACCTATGATCAAGTTTAATTTATAAATTAGGCACAGTAAGAGATTAACAACAACTAATAAAATAGAACAATTATACTGTAGTAAAGGTTATTTAAATCTTATTTCTGGAATTCTCCATTTAATATTTTCAGACTGTAGTTGACCTCAAGTAACTGAAATTGCAGAAATCAAAACCATGGATAACGGGGACTACTGTATGTTAAAATATTGAAGGCAGGATATAAGGAAGTGATAGGGCTACAAATTGGAGTTGAGGGGAGAGGGGGAAGGGGAGGGAGGTTGGGGGATAATTGGGAGGGGACAAAGGGTACAAAAGTAATTTCTGGTAATGGATATGCCCCCAGTATGAATCTGGCCCCTACATCATGGACAGGAGCGGGGACAATCAGCTTTGTATCTCATGAATATTTGTAATAAATTAATTAATTTTTTTAAAAAAGGATATAAGGAAGTGAATTAAACATTATCCCACTGGTAAAAGGTTAATCACAGAAGGAAATTTTTTGGGCTTGTGAAAATAGCCAAGCACCCTATTGAATAGAAGGCTCCTGAATAATATGTGTACACTAAAATGTTGTGACCCAGTGGAAAGTGTATTACCTCTTGGGAAGTCACCTGCCTTCTTTCTGCTAGATGATCCTGTATTGCCCCATTCTAGCTCTGCCCCTGAGGCAAGGCCTTGGCTTCATTGTGTGATATGTATATAAAGTTTCACAGCCAGACTGACCAGGGTAGTTCAGACATTGGTTCTGATTTCTGATATTGTTAGCATCACAAATAAAGGCAGATTTTCTCCCATAGTGATCTGCTTGCGGATTTCCTCCTTAAAGAAGGCTGTTTTTCACGTGCAAAGTGTAAGTCTTGGCTGAGTCAATGATATTAATTTTCTTGGGAAATCATTATATTTAGAGCATTAGTGTACAATAGGCACTGATTATGACATGGTGTCTTTTCTTTGGGAGCTGATTAATTTAACATGTTTTCCTTTTGTCTTTTTATTGTGAGATGTACCACGTATATAGTCAAATGGACAAAACAAAGATGTATATCTGTGATTAATCCCAAAGGAAATACTTCTGCCATCATACCCAGATGAAGAAATAGAACTTTGCCATCACCCCAGGAGGCCCCAACTCTGCTTTTGTGGGGTGGGTGGGTAATTACCACATCAGGGAAGGGTTTGCAGAGAAGGTGGGTTGAAAGATCACCCAACGTCAACCAGGCAAATAAGGGATCTTACACTGGTTAACAGCACTTGCATTTGGGGAACTGGAGTGTGGGCCAAGGATTGTGGAGAAGGCTGTGGTGAGAGGGAAACAGGTTGGAAAGATGGGCAGGATCTAGGCCTGGCTGAGGAGTTGAAGCTTGGAATAACAGGAGTTACTGAAGGACAGCCAAAGAATCGCATTTAGATTGGCTCTGATGGGATGGGTGCTATCTTGTTAGGGGCTGGGGTGGGGTGAGCAAGAGACTGGTGGAAAAGCTGTTGGCAGTGTGGGTTAATTCTTTCCTCTTACCTAATCAGTCACTAATATTTCTAGTTCTCACTTAAAAATGTCCCCAGGTCTTCATGCTGCCTGCATCTGTCTCAGCTTCCTAACTAGTCTTCTTGCCTCCTTCTGCTCATAGATTGAATCTGGTGACCTTCTTTAAACTGTCTTTGGGGTGGGCTGGAGTTGGGGGAGGATGGATTGTGGGACTGGAGCAAAGGCCTGACAAAAATAGCCATGGATGAGTTTAGAGAGAATTATTTGAACCTTGCTATGATGTCCTTGAATATGTCTTAGAGACTCACCTGCCCACTATTAGTAATACGGGACTCTGACTAACCACAGACTCAGCCACTCATCTTGTTACTCATTGTTGATACTGTACAACCCACTCCTTTTAATTTCTGCCTTATCCTAGTTCTTTTAATGTCTCTATGCCTTGGCAAATTCTTTTTCTTCTGCCTGAATCAACTTTTCTACCCCTTGTTTGCTTGACAAACTTGAAGTCATTCTTCAGGGACTAGCTGAAATGTCACCACTCTTCCCTTGCTCCTCAGTACTTCACTATCACAGTGACAGCCTTACGGTGCAGTAAAAGCATCTTAATTAACCTCCAACTAATCTCACTGAGCCAATTTTTAAAAAAAAATTTATATTATTTTTTTACATTCTATGATGTTGCAGAGAAGTTGGGAGGGATGCGGAGAGGGGAAAGGGGAAGGAAATGTGATGGAAGAAGGAAGGAGGAGGAGGGGTGGGATTGAGGCCTGTGGCACCCCCCTCAGTTCCACAAGGGAGACTGGAGGGCTTCCAGTGGTGGCTTGGTCATTGCCAAGCTGGGTGCAGGTGTCAGGGGTGTGCGGCAAAAGCCCTTGCCTCTCACCTCCTCAGCTCAGGAATCTGGGGCCCTTCTTGCTGTGGCTTGGTGGTTGCTGCTGGGCCTGGTTGCTCGTTTTGGGGGGAGTGTGTGTGACCGAGGCCTGAGAGCCCCACCGCCCCAGCTCAGGAGAACCCAGGGCACTTCCTGTGGTGGCTCTTTGGTCATTGCTGGGCTGGTTGCTTGTGTTGGGGGAGTGTGAACAAGGCCCGAGGCCTCCTACTGCCCTGGCTTGGGAGAGCACTAGGTGCTTCCTGTGGTGGCTCACTGAGCCAAATTGACCTAAGATGCCTATTCCTATTCCTGATGATGCCCATTGATGCCAGCTTCATTTCATAGCTGTTAAGCTTTGAAAGTGTACCTGCTAACACCTGTTCATACTTGCTCACATCTATTGAACGAGATGCCCCCTGAGGCTTAGTGGTTCATTCCCAATTCTATTTATAGTAGTTATAATTACAATAGCAAATGTTGTTAATGAAAGGTGTTTCACATAATGATGAAATATGAGTGCAAAAGGAGAGAGTGTCTATGAAATATTGAATGTTGATAAACCAAATTACTTTTAAAAAATTGCTGTCTTAAGGACCAGATAAATGTTAAAGTTTGGAGAGGGGGTGTGAGGAACATAATAATCTATAAAACTTCTACCCTTAGATTGCTTTGCAATTGTCTTTAAGATTTCACTCCATTTTTAAAGAGACTTGAATTGGAAGGTGGAAGCCCTCCCTCCACCGTGGGTGTGGCTCATAGAGAAAGGCCACTGGGGGGCCAGCCCATTGGCTTAACTCAAAGAAAAGCTTTGGCATTTTGTCAAAGGGTGACGAATAAAAATATGTTTATAAGTTTTAAATTACAATAATGAAGGTAGGTATGCATATTCCTTGCTTTAAATTACTTTACAAAATCAAACCATGTATAGATCTTGATAATGATAGGTAAGAAAATGTCTATTCTAATTGAAAGTTTTTAAACATATGCCTTCAATACTGTATTTTTAACTCTTGGAGGACAAAATACATATCTCATTTCTCTTTCTATTTCTAGTGCTGGCACATAGTATAGGCTTTCCATAAATGTCCATTAGTTGACTAAGTGAATAATGAAAGAATGAATTCTCTTTCTACCTCCCGTCCTCATCACCACACTTTGAGATGTTTAACTAGAGTTTCAGAGGTTTTCTGCTCTGAGATTTATCCTGCCAAAGTATCATGGTACTACTTACCACCAAGGAGCAGAACTGAGTCCCCTGGGTTTGGTGCTGGGTGTGTTCTTTTATCATTATATTTTTAGTTTTAATGTGAGAGGGTAAAATAAACTGATCGAACTCATAGTCCCATTGTCTCTCATCCCATGCTTTGTGACTGTGACTGCTGTAGGAGGGTGAAAGGCTGCAAAATTGCGAGAAAGAGTAGTGGCTGTTGACCAGGAAAAATAGTCAAAGAGTGAGAGGTGGGAGATATTTTGAAGAAAAAGAACACTGCTTACAGGAGAAGAGAAAAGGGTCATTTATTATTAAAATAAAAGGGGAATAAATCATTATTTTTCTACACGTAGAGAGAAAAAGAGGAATTTTATTTAACGATGTGTGTTTCATTTAAGGACAGTTCTAAATTTCTAAATACCGTATTTGTCTAAATCTATTCAAAATAGGAATTTTTATGGAAGGATGACTCCAGTAAGTGGTCAGAGTGTAACACAGAGAGGTAAGATTTTAGAAGGAAGGGGAAAACAACATTGACTTTGTCCTCTTGTGACTTATGGAAGCAAAACTTTGAAGTTAAAAAGAGGAAAAAGTATATTGAGATGTTTTTATTTTATACATTCATTTCTCAATGAATAAATAGAGTAGAAATAGCAAAACTTTGCATTGGTTTTGTCCCTGGTTTGTTGGGCATACAACTTTTTTTCAACCTTTTAGTAAAATGAAGGATAGATAATTTTGCTGAAATATGATAAGTTACAGTCCCATCTTTTTGAATGAAAGGACACATTACAACAGCCTGCCTTCAGAAGATGCCCAATATCTTATTTGCTCTTGGGGCTGTTTCTAATTACAGCATCTTTTTTTTTTTTTTCCTACCTTGAATTATATGTTTTAAAATCCTCATTACAGGTCTTTATTTCCCTCTTCCCTCCCAACTGCAGCTCGAGTTAACCTTCAGCTACTTGGAGATTCATGGCGTCGTCTGCAGCAAGCCTTCTCAGGTGAGAGTGAATAACAGAAACCTATCACTATGAGGTCGGGGTCTTTTGTGAGTTCCTGAAACCGTGAAACGTTTTCTATTTTGGTTTCAATATTGAAAGTTTCTTAAATCAATATAGAAAAACAAGGTTAGGGAAAATGGAATCTTCAGAATAAGAGACTTAACAGTGGCTGTGTGGGCAAGGGTTGGGAATTTGTTCTGAGAGGGAAAACACATTTTAAAAATAATTAGTTTTTATGTTAGCTGGTGATGTAAACCTAAAAGTACTTTCCTCAGAGAGTTTGTACAACAGGTTTGAACACTAAAATTTCATAGCTACATAGTACTATATATGATCTTTCTGGGAATATGGTGATAAATGAATTTTTGGTCTTAATAAAATACAGATTTTTAAAATACTCAGCTTTATGGGGCTATAAGTAACTGCAGTAAAGTGTACAATTTGATAAGTTTTGACATTTGTAACCTGTGAAACCATCACCACAGTCAAGATACCGAACATATTCATCTCCCTGAAGTTTCCTCATACACCTTAGTAAACACTCTCTCCTGCCTCCTCCCCATCTGCAGTCAACCTCAGGCATCTGCTTTCTGTTGCTATAGAGTAGTTTGCATTTTCTAAGATTTTATATGAATGGAAACATGCAGTGTTTACACTTCCCTGTCTGTCTTCTTTCAGTCAGTATAATTATTCTGAGATTTATTTTTTTGCATGACTCAGTAGTTCTTTCTTTTTTATTGCTGAGTTGTGTTTCATTGTATGGCTGTGTCACAATTTGTTTATCCATTCACCTGGTGATAGACATTTGGATTGTTTCTAGTTTGGGCTATGACAGATAAAGCTGCTGTGAATATTTGTGTACAAGTCTTTGATTGGACGTATGCTTTCTTTCCCATGGGTAAATACCTAGGAGTGGAACAGCTGAATCATATGGTAGGTGTATGTTTAACTTTTTTGAGAAACTGCTAAACTGTTTTCCAAAGTGGTTGTACCACTTGACATTGCCACCAGCAGCATATTAGAGTTCTAGGTCTTCCACCTCCTCCCCAAAACTGATATGGTGAGTCTTTTTTATTTTATCCATTCTGATAGGTATATAGTGCGATTTCATTGTGGTTTTAATTTGCGTCTTTCCGATAACAATATATTTTGAGCATCTTTTTATCTGTTTATTCACTGTCATGTATTCTTATGTATTCTTTGAATGTCTGTTCAAATCTTTTGCCATTTAAAAATTGGGTTGTTTTCTTATTGAGTTTTGAGAATTTTTAAAAAATGTATTCTGGATACAAATTCTTCATCAGATATGTGGTATATATATATTCTCTCTCAGTCTGTGGCTTCTCTTTTCATTCTCTTGATAGTGTCTTTCAAAGAGCAGAAGTTTTGCATTTTGAAGCCCAGTTTATCAATATTTTCTTTTATGATGCTGTATTGAATTAATCTTTCTTTAGCCCAAGGTCACAGAATGTTCTATATATTCTAGACGTTTTATACCTTCGTCTAGGTTACACATATGGTCTATGATCTATTTTGAGGTGATTTTTGTATATAAAGCAATGTATGAGTCAAATTTTTTTTTTTTTTTTTTGTGTATGTGTATATAGTATGTCCACTTGTTCCAGTACCATTTATTTGAAACATTATTGTTTCCTCACTGAACTCATCTTCTCTTTTGTTGGAAATCAATCGTCCGTGTAAGTGTGTGTCTATTTCTGGACTCTGAATCCTGTCCCTTTGGTCTGCTTGTCTATATTTATGCTACTGCTATATTGTCTTGATTACTGTAGCTTTACAGTAAAACTTGAAATTAGATAGTGTTAGTTGTCCCACTTTGTTCTTTCTCAAAATTGTTTAGTGATTCTAGGTACTTTGCAATTCCATATGAATTTTATTTTCACCTCAATTTCTGCAAAAAGGATTTTGATTGAAATTACATTGAATCTATAGATCAATTTGGGGAGAATTGACATCTTATTAACATGGAGTCTTCTGACCCAAGAAAACGGTGTATTTCTTCACTTATTTAGGACTTCTTTAATTTCTCTCAGTATTTTGTTGTAGCTCTCAGTGTATAGGCCTTATACATCTTTTGTCAGATTTATTCCTAAGTATTTTATATTTTTTGCTGTTGATATTTGTTTTTAAATTTCAGTTCCCAATTGTTTCTTGCTGGTATTAGAAATATAATTGATTTTTGCATATTGATCTTTTATCCTTCCACCTTGTTATACTCACCTATTAGTTCTAGTAGTCTAGTAGTAGTTATGGATTCCATCATTTTCTACAGAGATGGTGTCATTTGTGAATATGGGTGCTTTTTATTTTCAACATGGATGCCTTTCATTTCTTTTTCTTGCCTTATTGCTATTGGGAGATACTCCTCCCTGAGTTCTTCCTGCTCCTACATGTCTTGATAGGTATACCAAACATTCAGTGCCATGAATGCTCTTTACCCAGGCTATTTTTTCAGGGTTATGTTGGCACTGAGCAACCTTGTGGGATGATGGAGTGTTTCCTTTTTGAGCAAAGAGCGGGGTTGTTTACTGCTTACTATGAAAACAGTAGATTCCCCAAGCCCAAGGGTTCCTTTCCTGTAAGCAACCCATTGTGTATGCAGGTATCTGCTGAAAACATCCACATCAACCTGTGAGACTTTGGGGACCAGGGGAATCTGTGCATAAGTGGTGCTCATGCCCTTTGTTGTGCCATGAATAATAAAATCCTTTCTTTTTCTGACCCAGGAATCCATTGTCTTCTGCCAGCATCCATGAAACAGCAATAGGCTAAGTTAGTTATTGGCGTATAAGTAGGGTAAAATCAAACCTCAGATTTTGAAAATTGTACTGGCTAACACCTCCAAGACAGTGCTAAATAGAATTGGTGAGAGTCGACCTTCTTGTCCTATTCCTAATCTTCAAGAGAAAGCATTCATTCATTCTTTCACCATAAAGTGTGATGTTAGCTGTAGGATTTTTATAGATGCCTTTTATCTGGTTGAGGAAGTTCCCTTCTATTCTTATTTGCTGAGAGCTTTTTTTGATGAATTAGTGTTGGATTTTGTCAAATGTTTTTTCTCTATTGAGATTATTGTGTGGCTGGCTTTCTCTCTCTGACTCACTCTCTCTCTCTCGCTCACTTGCTTGTTAAAATGGTGAATTATATTGATTGTTTTTTGAATATTAAGTGAGCCTTTCATTCCTGGAATAAACCTTACTTGATCATGATGTGTTATCTTTTTTATACATTGTTGGATTCCATGTGTTAAAATTTTGTGAAGAAGTTTTTGCATTGATGGTGAGAATTATTGGTTTGTAATTTTCTTTTTCTTTTTAATGTTTTTGTCTGGCTTCTGTATGGACTTACAGAATAAATTGGGAAGTAGTCTCTCCTCTTCAATTTTTTATGCAGAGTTGGTATTAATTCTTCCATAAATGTTTAATTGAATTTACCAGTGAAGTTATCTGGGCCTTGAGTTTTCTCTTTGAGAAGGTTTTTGACTACAGTTTCTATTTCTTTAATAGATATAGATCCATTCATGTATATCTTCTTGAGTAAACTTTGGTAATTTGTATCTTTTAATAAAGTTGTTGAATTTATTGATTTTAAAGTTGTACATAGCAGATATGATATAATAGGGGGGAGAGAAGGGGGTAAGAGGAATGGGTAAAGGGTCACGAAAATCAAGTACAATGTATATTGAGAAGTTAAAATTTAAAAAAAGTTGTTCATAATACGCACTTGTTATCCTTTTAATATCTGTAGAATATTATTCCTGATACTGATAATTTGGTTCTCTGTCTCTGTTTCAGTCTGGTTAGAGGTTATGACTTTTATTGATCTCAAAAAACTTGCTTTTTTGGTTTCCTTGATTTTTTTTTTTTTTTTTACTATCGATTTCATTGATTTTCTGTTTTCTATTTCATTGATTGCTTTGATATTTATTATTTCCTTTATTCTGCTTGCTTTATTTTTTTAGCTTTTTTTTTTTTGTCTTTTTTCGTGACCGGCAACAGATCGCAACCCTCAGTGTCGCGCCCGTACCGGACCGGGACCGGCAACGGGATCGCAACCCTCGGTGTTGCCCCTGCTCCTAGCTCAGCCAGTGAGCGGCCGGTCTGTATGTGGGATCCGAACCCTCGGCGGGAGTGCCGCCGCGCTTCCCAAGCGGCACACTGTAGCAGCGCGCCACCGGGCCGGCCCTTTTTTAGCTTTTAAAACTATAAAAAGAGAGAGAGAGAGAGAGAGAGAGAGAGAGAGAGAGAGAGAGAGAGAGAGAGAG
>NW_007729313.1:182386-190171 GCF_000696425.1 Galeopterus variegatus
CTGTATGTGGGATCCGAACCCTCGGCGGGAGTGCCGCCGCGCTTCCCAAGCGGCACACTGTAGCAGCGCGCCACCGGGCCGGCCCTTTTTTAGCTTTTAAAACTATAAAAAGAGAGAGAGAGAGAGAGAGAGAGAGAGAGAGAGAGAGAGAGAGAGAGAGAGAGTGTGTGTGTGTGTGTGTGTGTGTGTGAGTGTGTGTGTGTGTAGTTTTTTGGATTTTCCTTAAAGAAATTGTCACTTTATATTGATTGAGATTACATACAAACCCTTGGAATTTTTCCACAGTTCATCTTAGAGCAATGTTTTATCCTATGTATTTATCATTCTCCAGAAACTGGAGTTTGAAAGAAAAATCATAGCACCATGTGTTTCCCAAGATGGTCAGACATACGCAGTGGGGAAGATTGCTCATGAAAGATGACGTAACAGCATAATCAGGGCCTCCTTGCTGGTCTTAATTCAGGAATGTTTATGTTTATCATTTGGGGGTTGTGATGGCAACAGAAGGGCGTTAACGCCAAGATTATTTTCAAAATAAGATTTGACTGTGCCATGTAATCATGAGAAGGGGTGTTGATGCAGGAAGACTAATTTTCCCATGTGGCTGCTGTAGTTGGTCTTACCACACTTTGAAGTCCTCTCCCACCACTGAGTGTTATGTAGTCTTCCTCAGCCCCAGGGAGCTGCTCTATCATGGTAAGTACCAAGAGAATAGCTTTACAAAGGCACTTCAAGTGTACTTTGTCCCATGGTATGGGCCTTGGAGATAGAATTATAGTGAAACCAGTGGTATGGCTTCTACAAAGGGGCTAACAAATCAGAGACTGGCAATACCAGAAACCTAGTGGTCTTCAAAATTTGATGTGCTTCATCATTGTTTGTGGTGCTTTTAAAAAATAGGTGCCTTCAATACCCCATCTCCCTGTCACATAACTCCCCCACCCCCAACACACACCCACCCACACACATACACATACACCCACCATACACCGTACACACAGGACAGTTGGGATTCAGTATGTCTGGTGTGAACATTTGTATTTTTGTCAAGTGCACCATTTGATTCTGTTGTGTTCCAAAGGTTGACAACCCATGCATAACCTATGTAAGGTCAGGTTCTTTGATGTTTCTGGTTTTGATTTTCTTTTATATAAAATCATAAGGATGGCAGTGTCCTCCTGGGGCACTCACAATCTAGCCTTGATCTTTTCTGGCATTCTCTGGATTATAGTTTGTAAATTCAGATAAGTACCTGGGACGTGGGCGTTGTGTGTGAGTGACTGCATTATGGAATTAGTGACATGTGACTTTTACTATTGCTGTTGTTCTCTTGCTTGTAGAAATGTGGGAGACCTTTAGCTTATTTTACAAGTCTCAGTGCCATAGCACTTTCTGGTGCTCAAGTTCTCTTCCCTTTCATGGTCAGTGAATGACTCCAGGAGTTATATAGTTTCAGAATTACAGAATTTTTGGCCTGTTTCTTGTACAATTGAATATCTGTTTTGTTTTTTTTTTTAATTATAAGGTTAATTGTTTACTGTGTCATAGAGTGATATTGGTAAACCACCCATAGCTATTTCTGTTAAATGAGAGAAAAACACCTCATAGACTGTTGGCTTGAGTCTAGTAAAACATGCTGCTCTGAAAGTTTAGTCAGGTTGTTTTACCTTAGAAAAGGAGGTGAGGGGGTTGGAAATTTGAATACTAAATAAGATACTATAGCTTATATCTCTGATTATTATTTTAAATGTGTGTTAGAGGTCATAATTGATGCCTTGCTAGGTGTCTTAGGAAAAAGTGTTTCAACTATTGTTTCTCTCCAGGTGAAAAGGAAGGGGAAAAAGGTATCTGATAGGGATTTCTTTTTTCTGATGAGATGATTTATCATGTTGGTTTCACCTCGATCACTTCATTGATTATGCAGAGGTGGTGGCATCTGATGTGGTTCTGTGTGAATGCTGTCATGTAAGGTTGAATTTGAAGGCCTCATTTCTTTCCTCACTTGTCACCTTTTTTCTTCCCTGTCATTCCATTCAATCCTGTGTAATTAAGGATGATTAGGTGTTAAGATTGAGTGGAACTAGATAAGCTAATGACTAATTCCTCACAGCCAAACTTTGAACTGAACAGATGCACTAGATGCGAGGAATATAAAAGTACCCTGTAGTGCAAAATGTAATTATACAAGATGGGAAGGTTGGGACAGTGCAGAGCAGACATAATGGCACATCCCAAAGTACCTGGCTTTTGGAAACGTGCATATATTTTTAAACCATGTTAAGAAGAAAAATTAACTATCAGAATACATACATATGAGACACGTGAGCCTGACTGCACAAAACAGCTTTAGTTTTACCTGAGACCCTCCATGGACGTACTGGGGTTAGTAAACACCTCCAGGTACAAACAAACACCTCCATGTACAATAATGCTTGCTGCCTTTTTTGGGGGGAAATATCTCTTGGACTAGCTTCTGGAGGACAAACGCAGCCTTTGTCTAGAGAATTTTAAGGCTTTGCCATTCATTTCTTGAGGAATATGCTGAAAATTAGGATTAAAAAAAATTTTTTTTAACGCAATTTACTGGCACAGAGATGGTACTTACTAAGTACTCATTGACAGATTCCTCTAGGGGGTATTTATGAAAACATTACATTTTAAGGACTCAAATCACTTCCTTTTCTTTGATTTCATCACTTAGACGAATACCTTGCATTACTTTTCCTTTTAAGACAAATAGGTTGAAAGATTTAGATTGTTATTATTTTTAACCTGGCTAACTTTAGGAAAAAAAATCTCAAGCAAAATCTAAAACCTTCTTTGTTAATGTAATTGGTCAGTTGTGCATTAAGTGTTGTGTTCCTCCATTATATTTTTGTGCAGATTAAGAACAGGAGGTAAACGCATGAGGATATTTCGATGCAGTGATAATCTAAAAGGACTTCATTTTAAATGAATATTTTTGAGATCCAAGATAATGGCTTTTTTTCTTTTTTTAAAAAAGTGATTGACATTGGTTTTTCTTTGAAATGTGTCCATAATGAAGCTGTTGTCCCTTTGGTGACCTGTCCCTTTTTTCTGGTTGATTAATGTTTATAGGACTAGCTGTGTGACCTCATTCTCAACGTTTTTGGTATAAGTTTTGGATATCTCCAGCTGTTAATTATAGGAATGAGTCTTTGCCTAGCACGAAACCTAACAGTAATCATTTTATTACCCTGTTACCTTAATGTAACCTTTTCCAAGTATCCTATCATCTTAGAAAGCCTGAAACTTTTCTATAATCATTTGATTTTTCTCTTGCTCCCAGGCAAAACATTCAACATTTCATTTAAACATCTTTTAAGGTTTCTTGTTTTTAAAGCATGTTAAGACAAAAAAGGTAACTATCAGATTGCACTTGGGTACTCACAGAAGGAGGTATTCATGCTTACACTGGATAGGAGGGGTTTGACAAACTTTGTTAGATCACGTCTTAAGACAAAATCTTGGTAAAAGAAGTCATGTACAAATGTGAGGACTCAGTCTATGTCACATAGGGGGTCTATTTGAATCTGCCAGTTTGACCCTTAGAAACACTTGCTTCAGTTCCCGGATGTTTCTGACAACCTTTCCACCTTCTACCCAACCTGTTCTTTGAGTCTTCAACTAAGAGTATTACTTTAAGAAAGTGCTTCTTGAAAAGCTGATATTGTATTAGTTTATATTGTATACTATTGTATATTGTATTCTTATACATCTCTGTAACTACCTTAGTTAAAGTTAAAAGGGGAAGGAATTGGACTCATTATTAAGAAGTGTCCAATGTTTCTTGCAGATGGTCGTGGAAACTGAGAAGTGCAGCATCTCCATGAAGATGGCGTCGCCCGAGGACGTGAGTGAAGTGCTGGCTCACATCGGCACCTGCCTGCGGAAGATATTTCCTGGCCTCTCTCCAGTGTGAGTTCCCCAGGGAAGGGTGAGGAGAGCATGGAGCTTGTTCTTCTGCAAAATGGCAAATGCGAAAACGCCTTCTTTCTGCTCCTTTGCTTACTTCCTTTCTTGGAGTTTCTTCTCTTAAGCATTGAATATCAAAGTCCTAACCCAAACCCTCGTGTTTCGTGTCCAAGGTTTTCTATATCTCTGTGCCTTATTCTTTAAAGAGCCTGTGTGATGAAGGGATTTGGCAATCCTTTATCTTCTGCTCACAAGACTAAGGCAGAAACCTTTTTAATATAACTTCAGATTTACCCTACTGTGAACTTTACTTACAGCTATTAGCAAATTGCCAGGGGCCGAATGCTTTATACAAAGGCGTTATATAGAGTATTAATGAAGTGAGAGAGAGTGGTCTTTATTTTTTTTTGTTAGAGAAAAATCTAAAAAAACTAAACTAATCTAAAAATTAGCCTCTTTCATTTTCCTCCTAGTTTTCTGAAATACACATTAGGAGTATTAGTAAATTTTGTTCATGCATGCCCTTATATTTTTTTATTAAGTGTTGTTAGTCAGGATTATGTGCTCGAATATCAGTTTGTATTTGGGGAGTGCATGAGTTGTGGGAATGAGGGAATTAGCTTGTCTGAGGTGAAAAGGCAGAGAGATGATTATGTTAGAAATCTCCCTAAAATAATAGTTTGTAGTCAGAATACCTTCCTCATGATACACAGATTGCAGAAAATCTCCCTTTTGTTGCTCTCCCTGACGGCTGAAGTGTATCCTGGGGAGGTCGGGAGGCCTCATGTAGACACATGTAGGATGGCTCGCTGTGGACCTTGCTTGCTGGGGTGGGAGGGGAATTTTGGGGGCTATTGCCCTTCTTGGAACATGTCCCTACAATGTCCACCTGCAAATTAAGAGCAAGAAAACCTAGCCTTTCAGTCTTTTAAACCTTTTGGGTGCTAGAACTGGCTCAATGGGGTTAGGACCTTCCTTTCTCTTTGGCCATAGGAGACCTGCTTGGTTCTCTATACAGCTCTTCACTGGGTTCTCTCTTTTCTGCATTTCATGGAGGGTAAACAGACCACAATGGAGGGGCTAGCCCTGTGTTTGTTGGTTCACCTGGGCTTCCTCCCTTCTGAAGCTTGAGCCTCCCTTTCCTCCTCTGAGCATCAGGGCAGCTGGTTGCTGAGGGAGCTAAGCATACCTGGCCTCATGTCAGAGGAGTGGAGGGGTGAGTGGGGGCTGCACTCTGACTGGAATTACAGGTATCGTGAAGGCAAGGCCCTGCTGGCCTCCAGTCACACACACTCGAGTGTGTGGAGGAGAGATGTGGACCAGGAGCAGGTGGTCGGAGGAGGTGGGGAATGAATCAGTAGTCGTAGTGGAGAAATACCCAGAAGTAAAACTGTCTTAGGAAGGGTTTCCACATCATCCTGAAAGCCACCAGAGAACTACCTGGGGTAATCCTGAATTAGCAATAACCGCAACTCATTTTCTTTAAACCGTATTTTAGTAATGTGACTTTGTACATACGTTTCCTTATAAAGTCCTCTCTTTCATTACAAATTAGCACCGATGAAATAAGAAAATTATTAAGCACAGGCTTATTTAGCAAGAGCTTATAATACCGTGAACATTAAAGACACTTCAGAGCAATATTTAGAATCTCTATTTTCTTTAAAATGCAGCTTTATGGGTTTAATATTCTAGGAATTTGGGGGAAATTACCAGTTTTACTTTTGGTTTGGATACTTCCACTTTTTTTCTCCAGAGAACATTGAGTGAGAATAGTGTTTCTACCTATATTTTGTAGTTAACTTTTTGTTAAAATCTTCAGGCAACTGATATTAAACAACAAATAATAAATAACCCTCTCTGTTTCTAGAGAGGCAGTTAGTTACTGCATATATGTTGGTTTCTAAACCCATGGCCTCCACCTCACCCTGATCTTCATCTCCACCTCCCATCTCTGCACAGGTGTCCCCAAGCACCTCAAGTCAGTGTGCCCCAATCTGAACTCCTCACCTTTCCCCCTAAAACCTGCCTGTATTCTGTATTCTATCTCAGTTAATGGCTTTGTTATTCACATAGTCTCATAGGTTAAGAGCTGAGCCATGCTGATCTCTTGGTCCTTACTCTCACATTTAATTAGTTGCTAAGCTCTGTTTGTACTTGCTTATTATCTCTTGGTCTGGACCTTTCTCTTTCTTTTCATGTCCCCTGCCTTTGTTCAGACCGTCTCGTGTCCTCCTGTGCAGCATCTTTCCAGCTAGTCTCTGTGCCTCTGGTTCTTCCCTTTGCAAGCGATCCTTCAGACTGTCACCAGACTACCTTCTATAATTCAAATGGTGTCTGTTCCTCACACAAGCTCACTAATGGATAACCTTCCTGATAAAGTCTCAGTTGTGTAGCTTGGCATAGAAGACCATTGCTTTCCAGCCCCATAGTCCAGCTTATTCTTGAACACAACCAGGCTCTTTCATATTTTCAGCACCTTTATATGGGCTCCTAATCCTGACAAGTTCCTACTGCAAAAGACATAGCTCAGATATCCTCTCATCTGTAAAGAGTTTGTTTATTCATGTTTCTGAAGAAATTTGCGATCACTTCCTATACTAGCACATATCACATTGTGTTATGTTTACTTATATATTATACATTTAATGAGGGTTTTTTTTTGAGTTTCTAGTATGTGCTTGGCAGGGTGCTAAGTGTCAGGATCCCTGTGAACATGGTCCCTGCCCACATGGAACTTATTCTTCCACTCAGGGAAACAAACCCCCAAAGAGGGAAATATGTAAATGAAGTACCTGTAAATTTGAATAAGTGCTTTGAGGGAAGTCAGTGGGACTAACATAAAGAGTAAATTTCTGTCTTCAGTGACCTCCCTGTGGTTATGATGACTTGAACAGACCTAGTGGGAGAGAAGGAGCCTGTCATATGAAAAGGAGGCAAAGAACATTTCCTTCCAGGGCCTTTGCCGTGCTGTTTCTTCTGCCTACGAAAGAGTTGGTGTCTTTGAGGTTCTGAAGATAACCAGTTTGGCTGGAGTGTAATGAAGCACAGACATGGGAGGGGAGAGAGTGGTGCAGGATGAGGCTGGAAGCAGGCTCTGGCCGGCTGAGGTGTAGCCCCATTGCCAAGAGTTTGGAATTTGGTAGTATATCACTGGGAAGTTACTGTAAGCAGGCCAGGGGTATGACATGAATTCTAATATGATGGTACTTCAGAAAGTTTGTGGAAAAATAGAAATAAGAAAACCAATATAAATCTTCCCATGAACTTTTTGAAGGCCCTTTTATATTTTAAATCATTTTTGCTGCTAGAGAGAATGGGCCGGCTGGGGCAAGAGGAGAAGTAGAAAGCTAATTTGGACTCTTGTAGTAATGTAGGCAAGAAATGACTGTGGCCAGGAGTAGGAGTAGCATGAGAGAGTGAGATAAGAGGGGATCGGTGTAAGATTTATTTTGGATGCAGGACTTACTGATGGATTAGGTAGGTGTGAGTAAAGGCAGTGAGGAAAAAGAAGAACCAGGGATTCTGGTTTAATAATTTGGTGACAAATGGCTACCTTTCCATGAGATGGAGAAGTCCTAGGGCATGTGTGGGGGCAAGTTTATTTTGGGAAACCCTCCCCAGCCATTTTGTTTTAGGCAGGTAAGATTTAAGATCTAGAACGTCTAGGTGGGGTTATCAGGTAGGCAGTTAGATCTATGAGGATGGAGATTGGAGGAGAGGTCTGGAGATGGACGTAAGGTGAGAGTCATGAGCGTCAAGATGATCTTTAATGCATGGCTGTTGATGAGGTCACCTAGAAAGAGATGTGGAGCTAGAAGAGAAGACGTCTTGGGAATGAACCCAACA
>NW_007729313.1:190306-196192 GCF_000696425.1 Galeopterus variegatus
GAGGTCACCTAGAAAGAGATGTGGAGCTAGAAGAGAAGACGTCTTGGGAATGAACCCAACAAGAACTGCAAATGGGGTTGGGTAAGGACTGACTGTCGAGGTAGGAAGAAAACCAGAGCCTGGGAGGCTTTTCTTTCTTTCTTTTTTTTTTTTTTTTGTCTTTTTTGTCTTTTTCGTGACCGGTAAGGGGATCGCAACCCTTGGCTTGGTGTCGCCCGCACCGTGCTCAGCCAGTGAGCGCACCAGCCATTCCTATATAGGGTTAGGTGGGGTTATCAGGTAGGCAGTTAGATCTATGAGGATGGAGATTGGAGGAGAGGTCTGGAGATGGACGTAAGGTGAGAGTCATGAGCGTCAAGATGATCTTTAATGCATGGCTGTTGATGAGGTCACCTAGAAAGAGATGTGGAGCTAGAAGAGAAGACGTCTTGGGAATGAACCCAACATTCAGAGGCAACAAGAACTGCAAATGGGGTTGGTAAGGACTGACTGTCGACGTAGGAAGAAAACCAGAGCCTGGGAGGCTTTTCTTTCTTTTTTTTTTTTGTCTTTTTTGTCTTTTTTGTCTTTTTCGTGACCGGTAAGGGGATCGCAACCCTTGGCTTGGTGTCGCCCGCACCGTGCTCAGCCAGTGAGCGCACCAGCCATTCCTATATAGGGTCCGAACTCATGGCGGGAGCGTTGCTGCACTCCCAGTGCTGCACTCTCCCGAGTGCGCCACGGGGCCGGCCCCTGGGAGGCTTTTCTGAAGGAGGGGGTGGGGCTCTGCAGAATGATGAGGGGGGTTGAGCAAGCTGTGAGCAGAGAGGTGTCTAGTGGACTGGCACTGTGGGGTGCACGAGCAACCTTGACCAGAGCAGTTCTTAGGGTCTGGTTGGAAGGGGCAGAAAGTGAGAAAGTAGATGTGGTGTGTGTGGACAACTTCACAGAGAAGTTTAGCTGTGAAGGGGACTGATCAATGGGATGTAGCTAGAGGGCTCTGAGGCATTATAGGGGATTTTTGTTTGTGTTTAGAATGGGAGATATTAAAGCACATGGCTGTAATGAAGGGAATGATCAGTAGAAAAGGGAGAGTTTGTTGCTGGAGACTGCAGTCATAAATAAGTCAGCAATATCCTTGAGAAGCTGAGAGGGATACAGAGTATAAAACATACCTGTCCTTCCTTCTAGGCTGGCAGTTACTTGAACACAGGCTGTGTTTTTATTGATCTTAAATTCCTAGTCCTTGGCGCATAGTGGGTACTCAATGAGATTTTGGATGAGCACTTGAATTGCATACTTACTCTGTGCCTAATACGTTGTTGGGTGATGTGACATGGGACCATACGAAAGTTAGAAGACAGAGGTCCTGCCTTCAAGCCACGGCCTCTTGAGAGCTGAGGGGGCACGAAGCAGGTGAGACAGTGGTGATGGGGTATGAGAGGGGGGTGTATGAGTCCAGGCTGGCTTGGCAGAGGAGATCTTCCCAAAAAATGATGGAGAGAATTTAGAGGAGAAGGTGGAGAAAGGAGAGACAATTCACATGAACAGTATGGAGGAAGGTGCAGAGTTTAATTTAGAAAATGACTTGGCAGAGAATTTAAATAACTTAAATTTGCTTGACTTGCATTTCTCTTTTCTACCCAATACAGTCAGTTAGCTTGTCACAACAAACCCTTAATATTTTGTGACTAGTATGTTATGCCTTTATTGGTAAAGTTCTTTAGACTGTATTACATGATTTTGGCAGGAGAAGTGTACAATTATATTGGTATTGGTTGTTGTGACTAGAGAGGGTGGAAAGGTGGGTAACTGTATCCTTTCTTCTACATTCCTGGTATGCCTGAGTCAAAGCCGTCAGTAGAGAAATATTTCCTTTACATAAATAGTGTAGAATATGTACAATAAAATATGGCCCCAGTAATGTCATGCATCTCACTCATAATAAATTGGAGAATATGAAACTATATGGAATCCTCAAGCCTTGTTTGAGTCATTTGTCCCATCAAATATATTATCTGAGCCCATCATGGGCACCTTGGGTCCCCCTAGCCCTCATCCATTTCCTTGCTCGGGCCACTTCTGGTGGGGACAGGCAAACAGGAAAGTGTCTCATGAGCAGGTGTCAGGAATCAAAAGGAGGTACAGTCAGGGCAGCACTCAGTTTGGATAATCAGTTTTTAATATAAGTTTTGGTTGTGTATAAATGAAACAATGCCTCTAACGATCAGAATTTTCTGGTTTTACCCAAATATTCCGAAAATAACATCCAAGATCAAAATCAAATACATAAAAATATCTATTCATATATAATCAGCCCTCAGCATTAGGGAACTAGTGAAGGTTTTTAAACTTTAAAATAAAATGCTAGTTACACTTAAAGAGGAATCATAAAGCATCCCTGCTTTATGAACCTGAGAAGACAGAGGCTGGGTTGGAACTGGATGGTGTCAGGTTGGCTGGATAATTTAGAGGATGAGTCTTCACTGTAGTGAAGTTAATTTACTTCTCTGTGCCTTAGTGTCCTCATCTGTGAAATGGGAATAATGATATTAATGCGGTTTTGTGAGGATTACATTAACTCATGTGAACTGCTTAAATAGTGCTCCAGAAGTTTTAGCTCTATGTGTCTTTGCAGCCAGAGGCATTGGAATGAAGGCTTATACAGCCGGAAAGGAAATAGGTGACCTGTGCAAGGCGTTTCTTTGATGGCTATGATTTTTTAAAATTACACGTAAGTTGATTGCATTTCTGTGATTTGATTTTTTTAAAAATATAGCTTTAAATAGCATCCTTTTTAGGTGGCAGAATAGTAACCTAACATTTTTTTTCTTATGCTTTCAGCAAGCTTTTATGTATGTGACACATTTGAAAGTTTGCTGGGTGTTAGTGTCTGTATGTTAGAGCAATGTTTCTTTACTACTGTAATAAAGATGGTATTTCAAATCCCATTATGAAGCCAAAAGCCAGTGGAGGGATGGCAATGTGAGGTTACTGTGAAGGAAAGTGGAGTTTATGTATAAATGAGAGAAAGGTGGCTTACATGCTCTAGTAGCCCCCTCACTTTTCAAAGCATCAGGTAGACTTTTACTGTGGTATGGTTTGCATCTTTAAAGCATGTACCATTTTGGGAACTGTTGCCATATTACACAGGATGAGCATTGGAATTGAATTTTAAGTAAATCAATTACTTTAAGTGGATTAAAATAGTTGATAGATTTTTCTGTGTCAACAGTTTATCATGAGATTCACATAGAGAGCTGGTGTGCATGTCATCTGGTTAGCTGTTTTTTATGCATATAACTGTTTTCTGAGTAGGCATATCATGCACATGCCATTGATTCAACTCCAGTGCTGCCTGCAAGTGAGGGATAGGCCCCGCATATATGTTTTCTAGGGTTTTGATTTACTTTGTATTGTACTTATACTGACAGCAAATCTTTTGTCTGTCTGTGTGATGCTCCTTCTCTGTGTGTGAGCTCTGGTGCCTGTAACACATACACTGATGGGCTCTTTGCTGTCATTTTAGCTACAAGCAGAAAACAACTTGTGTGGAGTGGATTTTCCTCTCATTTGTTATTCCTGTGCATAGTATTAGAATACATAGGAAACAGTTCCCACCTTCTGGAAATTTAGTTCTTACAACTTTATCTCCGAGGGAAATGGACTCACGTGTTACGTGAGACTCCTTTAGCGCCTGAAGTCTCAGTAAAAAAGAAAGATAAGTACTGTTACAGAAGCAGAGCTCCTTGGATGAGCTCAGCCTGACACCTCTGCAGAATGCGCCACACAGACCGTGCCAGCAGCTGCCACCCCTGCTCTCTGATTAGTTTCCCCTTACCCGAGTGCGAATGTCCAGTGTTGTTTTTGGAGTAAAACTGAGTCTCTGGTTTCCAAATCTACCTGAAAGAGTAGTTTATTTCTCCCTATAGCACTAGACTGTGCCATGTTTTTATTTTTAATCCTTCCCTGTCAGAAATGTTTACCTTATTTTCTTTTTACTTTTGAGTTGCTAAACTCCATCTCATGTGTCATTGAAATACTATGCACTGCAGTTCTGTTGAAACAAAGCAAGAATTTTAAAAGAGGAATGTTATCCCAGATGAAGTCAGACAAAAGTCTAGCTTGGTGTGTCCAAGGTTTACTTAATTCAGCTGTACGAATGCGTCCATCTCCTGACAGCTCTATTGTTTCTTTGCATAATTTCTGGCTTCACTGTCTTGATATAGCCAGAATATAATGCCACTAAAATACCAGAATGATGATATTGAGTCAATTTGGAATGATTCATCACTTTAGTTGTGAATGTCTTCTTAAAGTCAGTCACCCGCAAATTAAGGACTTTTAGAATAATAGTACTTAATCACAGACTCTTTCAGGTAAAATAGAGAAAAATCATGCTATGCTTATAGATCTCATGCATTTACACCATATGTGAAGGAATTAATGACATCTGATATCAACGGGTTATACCCAGTTATGTCTTAGTCATAGAAATGATGAAGAAGTAGGAGGAATATTTTCAGTGCCAACAGAATGTTTAGTTAAAAGCTTTGATATGAATTTGAGGTTTCCCCAGGAGTAGAACAAGCCAGCCAGGCAACATTCCAGACTCTAGCACAGTTAACTGGAATCCATCCAGTCAGAAAAGGGGAATAACTGAGAACATTTTCTTTCAGTCTCTTCAAGGTAATTGAAGTTCATAATGATGACTGAGAACATTATGCAGAACAGAAGTGCTTTTAAATTATTTTTAAGAGGTTAAAAGATGTTCAACATGACTTAATATGTTTATTTTACCACCTTGCACCCAAGTCCCTTTATGGTTCTGGGTGACTGACCCACGCACACCCCTCTTCACAGCTCAGGGCCTTCATCTCCTCTCCGCATTATCCACTTAACTTGACAGCTGTATATATCCCAGACCTTGTCATCCCCTGGAACAGCTTCTCCTGCAGTGAAATCACAGTGGAGTAGTCCCTCTCTGACCACAGCCTTTCACTTTCTCTCTCTGAAAAGTACCAGTACATGGACTTTTTCAAGGCCTCCAGGCTGTGGACACTGTGGCTTACCTCCTTGCTGCATTTCCTTCCTGCCTTCCCTTCCTTTCCTAACTGCTGAGTGCATCGTGTCCATCACATCAGCTAGACCTTGTCACCATCCTCCTCTCCTTCTGTCCCCACTGTTTTTCTGGCACATCCATCTGGAAACCCTGCAACCTGCAGCAACCCAGCTGCCCCTTCTGCCCACACATTTGGGCTGCTGAGGGCTGCAGGCAAACATCCCACAGCTATTCAGCCCAGTGCCACCAAGACCTTCACTCTCAGCTGGGCTGTTAACAGCCTGGAAAGTTCTTTTTTATTTTTTGAGCTGCTTTTCTTTATTTTCTAATCCTCACCACCCTCCTCCCCCATGCAGATGTTTGTCTACAGTGCCTGTCTTACCTCATATTTCCCTGTTTATGGCCATTCACAGCTCCTCATTGCCCTGAGAATGAAATCCAAACCCCTAAATTTGACCTGTAAGGCTCACCATTGCCTGGGTCCTGCTTAGCTCCCCAGACTCCTATGACCCCTCTCCCTATCACACATTAGTTGCTAACTATTTTGAGCTATATTTCGTTTCTGGTAAGCATGAGCTTTCTCATCCCTAGGGACTTGCTGTCCCTTTATCTGAAACCTTTCTGGCCCCTGGCTCACACCTTCTGCCCCCATGCTGCACCTTATTATCTCTTTTTGTCATCCTTCAGGTTTTAGCATAGTTATGCAGTCAGCCCTCAGTATCCATGCGTTCTGCATCTGAGGATTCAATCAACTGCAGATTGAAAATATTTGGGAAAAAACCCCACAATAAAACGTGATAATACAACAGTAACGGTAAAAAAAAAAAAAAAAAAAAAAAAAAAAA
>NW_007729313.1:196221-206505 GCF_000696425.1 Galeopterus variegatus
AAAACCCCCCAAAAAAAAGAGAAAAAAAAAAAAAAAAGGGTAAAAAAAAAAAAAAAAAAAAAAAAAACCACAAATGAAAACAGTACAGTATAAGCGCTGTAAAGAAAGCGTTTACATTGTATGAGTATTAGGTACTATAGGGAATCTAGAGATGATTTAAAGTATACAGAAGGATGTGCGTATGTTGTATAAGGGACTTGAGCATCTGTGGATTTTGGTATCGGTGGGAGAGCCTGGAACACATCCCCCATGGATACCAAGGGATGACTGTACCTGGTAATGGGTCTTGGCACACTGTAGACCTTCAGTAAAATTTTCTTGAGTGAATTAATGAATTCACAAACTATTCGTTAGATAATTACTACGTGATAGCTATGACAGTATCAGCTAACATGTAGTGAACCTTTACCATGCAGCAGTGATTATTCTAATAACTTCACAGGTTTTTTTTTTTTTTTCTTTCTCAAAATAACCCTATGGGATAAGTCCTCTTATTTTGTCAGTTTTACAGATAATGAAACTTTGGGGTGGTTGATTGCTTTTTTTTTTATTTGGCAGCTGGCTTGTACAGGGATCAAACCCTGGACCTTGGTGTTCTCAGCACCATGTTTTAACCAACTGTGCTAACTGGCCAGCCCCAGCTGTACCTTTAACCCCTACTCTGTCCTGCCTCTACACGTGTGGGCAGGAACTCTATTAGGTTTTGAGGATGAGGATGGGGGTTGAGAGGAGTTGGACATGGTCACCACCCCAGAAGACTCATAGTCCATGGGAAGAGATGGTAAAAGGAACAGTTATTCCAAGATGAAATGATAAATTTCTTAAGGGACATTTGTATAGGACACTATGGAAGGATATAGGAGAGTTGTATTTTAATTCTTTACAAATTAGTAATTTATATTTGGTATGTACATAATCTAATAACTTAGTTCATTAAGTAGAATACGTGATTTTCTAACTATTCTGACAAAATCTAACGTTATAAAACAACCAAATAACATAGAGACTGTTTACGTTGCTAAATACCTTTGGCTTACAAAGAGGGAAGTTAAATAAAAGGATTTATTGTTAAGTTCCTGTAGATTTCTGGCTCCCTAGTGCTTCAGAAATGGAATTCTATTTGCCAAAATTGAAGTGAAACCCATCTTTGTTTATTAAAAAAAGGTATATCAGAAAATATATTTCTTTGTGCAGTTCAAAAAACTTGATTTGTGAAATTTGTTGTTGTTTTTGATCTTCCAGGAGAATCATGAAAAAGGTCTCCATGGAACCATCTGAACGCCTGGCCAGTCTCCAGGCTCTGTGGGACAGCCAGACCGTGGCGGAGCAGGGACCCTGTGGTGAGCATGCATTTTAAAACCAAAATGTAGACAGCTGGATGGATGTCCCCCTGCCAGGAAGTTAAGTCTATTCCTAGTGTGCTACTGTAAAGGTACAATTAGTTTTAAGGTGTGATTAGCAGTGCACAGACTTTAGATTGGTGGACAAAGTTCTATGTTTAAGCTCTCTTGCACCCTGCTATGTACTTACTTTAGAACAGGGAGGAGAATCTGCTGGTTTTTTTTGAATGAAAAGGATAATTGGCATGGTCAACATTGGCCATATTTAAGCTTTTAAATTTTAGTTTAAAAAGCATTTTGCTGAAAACCTGCCAACATTTCTGTTGTATGTCCCAGGTGGATTTTCTCAGATGTATGCTTGTGTTTGTGACTGGCTTGGATTTTCATACAGGGAAGAAGTACAATGGGTAAGTATACCTGTGAACACGTGCACACGTGCACACACTCCCAGAGAATAGTCAAGTATTTGGCTGACTTATTTCTCTCTCTCCCCACCCCCTTTTCATTTTTTTCTTCTCCTGAAAATCTTCCTTCCCCAGATAACATAAAAATCACCTGTCATTGTCTAATTCTCTTTGTGTCTCTCTTGCTTCCTTGATCATCTACACGGACTAATTCCATGGCTGAATTATATTTCAAATAGGATGTGGATACAATTTATCTGACACAAGACACCAGGGAATTGAATTTACAAGACTTTAGTCATCTTGACCACAGGTAAGCTGCGTCTGTTTCCTTCTTTCTCTTCCTAACTTTGTTTTCAGGGCTACAGTTCTCTATTGCCACTTAGGGATGTGTATCTCCAGAGAATCCTTTTATAAGGGGAATCTGAGAATCTAAGAATCTAGGGATCTTGCCTTTCACATAAGTTCATCACTATGAATGGCTTCTGGAGATGCGTGTGTGTACCCCAAATCCAGATTTCATAGTTAGAAAATGTGTGGAATTTTACCGTGGAAATGGTATAATTCTTAGGTTCTTATACCAGCCTACAAAAATCTATTTACTCTAACCTGTGTATAAAAAGTAGTTCTGTTTTACCTAATTAACACCTAGAATATTTTTTTCTAGGATGAAATTCTGTGCTGAAATCCTAACAAATGAATTTTAATTCACGGTTTCTTTATGAATTAGGAATTGCTAGGGTAAATATGCGTATGTTAGTGAAATCAGTTTGCCAATATCTGCCTTGAGATAGTGATAATAAATTCACAAAACCCATTCAAAGTTATTTAAGAGAGTTTTAGGTTTTAAGTTCTTGACTTGAATATACTTAGGGCCATGGCTCGTGTGATCAGGCCCCAGAGAAAAGCTTCATTTGGTTCCTTGTTTTCTCAACAAGAGCAGACCTGTCAAATTTATTTTGCTCTCTTACAGAGTTGAGCCCTGACCCCCTCCAGAATGTCTTTTCTGGTAATTTATCCTGGCTTATCCCAATATCTTCAACTCTGCACGTGCCATGACTTACTGTAGGCATGCTGATATCAGTCCTACTGTGATGAAACCCAGCCTATACATCTTTCTGTCTGTTTGGAACCGAGAGAGAAATCTGGGATTCCAGCTGTACCTTATATGCCATTTGGACAACTGGAATGTCACAGAGGATTTTTGTTGCCAGTGTCTCTTCTTAGCACCAGTGTCTTACCCTGAGAAGTAGCATTTCAGATTATTTTTCCACCTACCTGGAGAATTGCAGTGGGGTCCCTGAAGAGTTTTAGGTGACTGAATTGAGCAAGGAAAAAGTATACTAGATGGATTTGCCTCCTCTTTGCACAGCCTGGGTCCATGGAGGATGGTGAAGTGGGCTCAGCTGTGTCTGTAGTCGGGGCTGACATGCCTCAGGCCTCTGGTTCCCAAGGTTGGATTTGCTTCCTTTTTGTGAAGTAGGCAATTTTTCTCCCACTTACAGCTATTTTCCTTCTTATATCTGAAGGAACTTCATACTCTCAAATTTAGGCAAGATGTTACCTGTGTAGCATATAAAAAAGTGAACTGAGAAAGAAAAAGAGAAAATATTTTGTTTTGTAATATTTTCCAATAAGACAAGACAATTGGGGCCGAGCCCGTGGCGCACTCGGGAGAGTGCGGCGCTGGGAGTGCAGCAGCGCTCCTGCCGTGGGTTCGGATCCTATATAGGGATGACTGGTGCACTCACTGGCTGAGCGTGGTGCGGCCGGTCTCAGAAAGGACAAAAAAAAAAAAAAAAAAAGACAAGACAATTGCATGTAGAGTAAGGTAGGAGTAAAGAGGCTTACAGTATTGGGTCTCAGTGTTTTTGGTCCCAGGACTCCTTTGCATTCTTAAAAATGATCGATCTTTTGTTTATGTGGGTCAATCCATTGGTATTTACCATTTTAGAAATTAAAACTAAAATTTGGCATATTAATTCATTTAATAAGAGCATTAATAGACCATTATGTGCTAATGTAGATAAAATTTTTATGAAAAGTAACTGTATTTTCCAAAACATAAATAAATCAGCAGGAAGAGTGGCATCGATTTACTTTTTTGCTGATCTCTTCAGTATTTGACTTAATAGAAGATAGCTGGATTCTCATATCTGCTTCTGCACTCAATCTTTTGTAATATGTTGTTTTGACTAAAGTATGTAAAGAAAATTCAGGCTTCTATAGATATGTAGTTAGGGGAGTATTTTTTAACAGCCCTTTCACATAATTGTGGGTATTCTTTTTTTGGTAGGTCACCACAGCTCAGCAAGAGGTAGTTTCTTAAAGATTAGTTTCAATGTAGAATATAAGACCATATCAATGAAGATTTTTGTGTTTTGTTAACTTAAGATTTATTTGGTCTATCTTGTACTTTGGGTCTTGCCCGTGTGTGATTTTGTAGCATTGTGCATTGGTTATTTAGAGACTATTGGCTCACTGAGTTAGGCATAGTTCCCAAATATTTTGCTATTGTACAATAGCAAAAAAAAAAAAAAAGACATTTGTTGACTATCACCACTGATCTTGTTAAAAAGTACTGTAAAGCTGTCAAGCTCATAGTGGCAAATAAGTTTCCCAAATTCAAATTTTTGCTTAAAAAATGTAATTTTGCTACTGGAAAAAAATACTATCAGATTATTTCCTCGAACTGACTAACTCACTGCTTATATTTTAGAAGGAATGTCTGCCAAATTCCAAGTCTGAATAATTATACTTTGTAATTTTTTCCATGGAATTTCTTTTAAAAATGGAGATAGTTCTGCTTACAATTTCAATTACTTACAATTTCTTATAATTACTATCACACAAATACTTTATGTTGAGACGAATTATCACTTTGGTATATAGAAAAAGCATTTTGTACAGACTTTCCATTTTGTTACACGTAGTATTGAAAGGTGTGTACTCAGGGCCAAGAACTACTAAAATGAGTTAATTTTACTACTTCATCAAGGACATTTCAAAATGAAATTGACGTTTGGTTTTTTAAAAAACTGAGTGTGTGGCAGTGAAGACTCTTGCCTTGGTTTGTGCGAAGGTGCCAGCAGTTTTTCCCACCATTGCTTTTGCACCATCCGTGCACATGTCAACACAGTGAAAAGGACAAATTTGTCTTAGTATTATTGGGAACATAGTTTTGAACCCCCTGAATGGATCTCAGGGTCCTCCAGCAGTCCGTGGACATACTCGGAGAACAACTGTCCTATAGCAGTGAAGACACTGTAGGGCAGCTTGAGTGTTTTGGGACTTGCTTTGTTACACCTTTAATGAATTTTATACTGTTAATTCCTAAAAGTGGATTTACTAATTCCTTAGTTGAAGCATTTTTAGTTCATTAGTAAACACTGCATTAATTGGGTGGACCATAATCATCTATTTTTCTTTCTTAATTAAGGGACTAGAAGGAATTTTTTCATTACTGAGACTCTAGGAGTTGGAAAACTTTTTCTGTAAGAGGCCAGATAGTGAATGTTTTAGACCTTCTGAGCCAGACAGTTGCTATTACAGTGATGCAGCTCCACTGCTGTAGTTTAAAAGCAGCTGTAGACAATATGTAAATGAATGACTGTGTTCCTACAGAACTGCATTTACCCAAATGGGTGTTGTGGGCCATAGTTTGCTGACCTATGGTCCAGATCAGTGGCCTCTAATGTGGGATGTATATGCCCAAAGGAAAATACAAGATGAGCTACCAAAAAATGTAGTTGGTCCCTCCTTATCCACAAAGGATACACTCCAAGACTCCTAGGGGATGCCTGAAACTATGGATAGTACAGAACCCTATATACACTATATTTTTTCCTATCCATACATACCTATGATAAAGTTTAATTTATAAATTAGGCACAATAAGAGATAACAACAACTAGTAATAAAATAGAACAATTATAATAATATACCATTTACAATTTCATGGATAAAAGATTCATTCTTAGTGTAGATCATATGGTTTTTTTTTTTTTACTTATTAAGTTGAGACCTTTCTTCACTTTTTCAATTAAAGGAAGAACTTTATAGCTTCTTTTTGACATATCCAAATTGCCAGAGTCACTACTCTGCACTTTAGGGCCGTTACTAAGTACAATAAGGGTGGCTTGAGCACAAGCACTGTGATACCATGACAGAGAGGGCTACTAAGTGACTGATGGGCTGGTGGTGTAGACAGTGTGGATATAGTAGACAAAGGGATTATTTAAGTCCCAGGTGGATGGCAAGAGATTCCCTCATGCTAGTCAGCACACTGCACAATTTAAAGCTTATGAATTGTTTATGTTTGAAATTTTATATTTAATATGTTCAGACTGGTTGACTGCAGGTAATGGAAACCTATAAAAGTAAAGTTGCAGATAAGGGGGTACTACTGTATTATTCACCCATTTTGAAATTTCTGTCTTTGTTTTATAATATATATGTTAACATTGTAGTATTTAGTATTCAATAATTAAATATTAAAAGATAGAGGGTCTTTTTTTTAAAAACTATAACGGGCTTGATCTATAAAATATGGGGATTGCTGCTCTTTATGTTATCTCTCCTGCTAATGCCTAAATAATTTTGCTTTTTTTCAGAGTTCTATCTTAATCATCTTAATCTGCAGTGTTTGTCCCCTCTTTTTCTTTTTTTTTTGACAGTGAAACATTTCTTTTATTGAACTTCACGTACATAAACATACCAGTAAATTGTCCCCTCTTTTTAAGGACTTAATGCTTTCTGTGATTCTTACTATTAAAATTAGAGCCAGCTTCTGTATAAAGAGGGTATTTTCAGTCCTATTAGATGGCCTGTATTAATAGTATTTTGCTATTTGAGTTATAACAAGTTATGTTGGGTAAACATTTTTATGTAGTAGAAGCTTGAACATGCTTATTCAGGAAGGGAATGAGTCTGTACTTAAATAGTACAGTTGCCTGGAAGGATTCATTGTGGCATAATTTGAATGTGGTGTGGGTTATTCTCTAAATTTGAGAGATTTCACAAAAAGGCATGCTGGTATTTTTCTCATTTGGATGTTAATTATGGAGAAATTAGACAAGTTGGAGGTGTAAGAGGAGGCATGAAATGGGCAATGTGTTGAGCTGGAGTTTTTTAGCAAATATAGGCAATAATTCTCATGTGTGTACATGAATTTTCCCACTATGGTGTTTTATTCCCATGTTAGTTCTAGTTAAACAATTCAGATACAAGTAAGCAATCTTGTTTACTATTGACATTTATTAAAATGAGATTAGGCCTACATTTGTATGTAAAAATCTCTAAACTTGGGGCCGGCCCGGTGGCGCACTGGAGAGTGTGCCGCTTGGGAGCGCGGCAGCGCTCCCGCTGAGGGTTCGGATCCCACGTGGAGACCGGTTCCTGCTCACTGGCTGAGCGCGGAGCGGGCGCAACACCGAGGGTTGTGATCCCGTTGCTGGTCCCCGGTACGGGCGCGACACCGAGGGTTGCTATCCTGTTACCGGTCAGTAAAAAAAAGACAAAAAAGGAAAAAAAAAATCTCTAAACTTGTAATTATAGCCAGATATCTTTCTAGAAGGCTGTACCCATTTCATATAGTCAATAAGAAAGCTCTCCTGATTGGCCAATATTCAAAGCTTTATTTTCTCATTCTCCTTTTTCTTGCCATTGCATCTGTCATCATAGTTAGAAACATCCATTCTTAACAGTCCTTCAAACCATTAGTGCTGTTGGAGTGGAAGTTCAGTGAGGACTGGGCTGTCTGTCTTGCTCGTGCTATGTGATGTGACACTGCAGTCAAACCAGTGTCCCAGAGTAAAGGATTTTCAGGGGAAACTGATTAGCCATAGGAGAGCAAATCAGAATCCTGGGAGGCTGAGGGGATTGTTTCTAGAAAGCTCATCAGATACTCAAACATTTTTTCTCCCATACTGAGGTTGGCAGTTACCGCTTTAATGGTGTTTTTAATCCCATTTTGCTCTATGTCACTTACTCCAACTCATGGCTAAATCCTGTCTGGATTCTTATACAGTTCCATGTGTTTCTTTCACTACACTCACCTGGGTCATTGTCTTTTTGTACCTAGGGGATCATAACTACCATTTGCCCAGGACTAGTTCAGGTCCAAAATGGAGATTTAGGTCCTGTGAGTGGCACTGATATTAATTCATAGGCCTGGGAGGAGGGCGGACTAAACATGGCTTTGGCAGTTTTATCAGTCAACTCACAGAGATGGAGGAAATAGCTCTGTGTGTGTGTGTGTGTGTGTGTGTGGCCGGCCCATCACCACACATAAGACATGGTTTTGGAAGAAAGTGCAGGTGTGGCAATAGGGTAGTGTTTGTCACTGTTATTATCATGGAGATCCTACAAATCCTCACCTCTCTGAGTTGCCAGGGATCTGCTCTTCTTCAGAGATATGCCCTGTGTTAGGATACTGTAACCTTTACGTCATGTGCACTATATAGCCTCATGAACTGAGGAATGGAGAAGCGTATGCATCATCCTGAGACTTCTTATGGGTCATTCAGCATAATGTTCTCTCTTCGTTGAAGACCAGTCTTCCTGTTGTTGCTGAATAAGCATTCAGGTGTGAGGGTGACAGTGGTCAGTCTAGAGCCGTCCCCTTAGTCTCTGGAGAGGGATAGTAAGTAGAAAGTACTTGGAAAAATGCCCACTCAGTTGTTATTTGTAGGCTCCAAAATTTTATTTAAGTACATTCTTTCAATTTGCTCTGGTTTAAGTATCAGTGTCATAGATTGAAAAAGGCTTTGGTATACATTTCTCATGGGATCTCTCGAAGGTCTGTGAGCTGACATGTTAAAAATGTAATTACGCTGTAATTCAGAGTGGCAGAGAATGATGAGGTGGAGGCAGTGGTGCTGAGGAGAAGAGAACATAGAGCTTTAAATACATCGATTTCTCTTGCTCCTGGAAGATTTTAAAGAGGAACTAATCTCATCAATCCTCCAAAGACTCAACGACATGCATCATTGAGTTTGAACTTGGCTCATGAGAGCTCAGCCAGCAGACTCATGCTTCTGTGTTGTTGTATTTCTTACTCATCAAGGTGACATTCTTGAGCATGGTACCATCAGGAAAGAGTTCCGAGTGTGGATTACGCTTGGCAAGGTTGTTTTAGGGGCACTGCTGTAATTCTCTCCTAATCTAAACTTTTTTTTTTTTTTTTTTTTTTTTTTAATTCCTGCTCTCATTTAAGAGTGTGGAATCAGGTGTGAACAGCACTGGCTTCTGTTTCCCTTCCTAAATTTCTCTAAATGGTTGTGTAGAACAGTGGTCTCCAACCTGGGTCAGATAAACTCTGTGGGGTGAACAAGACAATGATATTTTGGGGAGTGTGGAGCTAATAGTAGAACCTGGTTTTTGTTTATTTTTTTCTCATCCATTTTATTTGTGTGTATATGTTTTATAGTGAGCCTAATATATCAGTTGCACGTATATATGATTTAGGTAAACACACATTTTTGGGGGTGGAGGGAATGCCCCAAATATTTTGCTGTTAGGAGTGAATGACCAAAACATTGAGAGACTACTCTTAGATCTCTGGCAATATCCTCATCTGCAAGCTGTTTCAGGTAGTCTCATTCTTCACAGGGTTGGTGAGTGGTCCAGCTAATAATTTAATAATATCCAGGACATGTCTCTGTATAAATTAGGGTACCAGGTAGGAATAGCTAATTTGTGTTAGTTTTATTTTTTGGCTTCTGGCCGATGCAGGAATCTGAACCCTTGGCCTTGGTGTTATAACACCTTTCTTTAACCAATACATTTAAAAAATTTTTAAAGCTCTCCAACTCCATTTACAAACTAGGTATAATGGAGAAAAGTCCACGTTATCCCCAGAAAGGCTATCAAATGAATATGTCAGGAAGATGATGCTCCTGTTGCTCTAAGCTTTATCGGCTTTTCCACGAGAGTGCATTTTCCATCATGTGTAGGCACCGAACATGAAGAGTGGCAAGGCTTTGCATTGTTGCATAAAACATTTTCTTTGAGGGCTGGCCCGGTGGCGCACTGCTACAGTGTGCCGCTTGGGAAGCGCGGCGGCGCTCCCGCCGAGGGTTTGGATCCCACATATAGACAGGCCGCTCACTGGCTGAGCGAGGAGTGGGGGCAACACCGAGGGTTGCGATCCCGTTGCCGGTCCCGGTCCGGTACGGGCGCGACACTGAGGGTTGCGATCCGTTGCCAGTCACGAAAAAAGACAAAAAAAAAAAAAAATGTTTTTTTCTTTGAGCATTTAAATGTAAGATTTACTAGAGGGAAATCTTCACTCCTGGGGTATATTGATATGCTAAAAATAATCATGCTGTTATTCATTGAATTGTTGCTCTCTATATCTGTGCTTTCCCCACATTGTAGATTGTGGGGCTTGCTAGACACCCTTCAAATCTGTCAATTATTTTTGTTCTTTAACACTTTCCTGGTGTATTTCACACTGTCTATTTAAAAGTCACAGTGATTTTGCAATTTCAGGGAGATGGCAGGCAAGGGAAAGCCAGTAAGGAGGGAAATGTGGTTTG